>NC_056561.1:22615140-22657244 GCF_013358625.1 Macadamia integrifolia | reverse complement strand
GGTGGGTGTGGTGGGGTCTACAACAAGCACCCTCTTCAAATGAATTTATTTGGATCCACATAAACCCCCAGAGCTGGGTTCTCATAAGCGTCCCCCAAACATGCATTTAATTTAAGACTTAAGTCAAATTTTTTTTTCTAAGTGGATTAAAAAAAATTAAGTGGAATAAATAAAAATGAAAAAAAAAAAAGAAAAGAAGAAAACAAAATGAAATATTGGAAAAGAAATTCACTATACATCCTTTCTTAGAAATAGTGTTACATCTGAAGCAAAATTAAAAAACATCCCACCTTGCATTAAAAAAATAATAATAATAATAAATCCTACCAAAAGTAACTAGTTTTTGACATTTAGGTAGGGAATAAAAATTGAAAATTCACGTTTTTTTGGGTAAAAGAAAATTCACTCTTCAAACTTTATCAAACACATTTCATATTAGCCAATATTAATAATATATATATTTTTCTAATAAAACATTAACCTTAACAAGTTGGGATAATATTTAATGAAGTTGAGAAAGTAGTAAAAAAACTGCTTATGAAACCAATATGTTGATTTTAATATCTTGAGACTTGAAACTTATTGTCCACATCTTGTTTTGACTTATTTTGTTTTTAGAGTAGGAAGTCCAATTATGCTGAAATTAATATGTATGATCTCAATAATTAGATCATACATGCACGACTGCAAGCGAATAACTTTGGTTGTAGATTTAAATTGGAGAGTGGTATATTTATACTAAGATTTTTTTTATAGACATGATTAAGGTGTTAATATATATATATATATTGTTTTATTAGTATAATGTATTTTTTTATTTCATTGAAAGCAAAAGCATGTTATTATTATTATTATTATTTTTTAATTATGTTATTTTACATATATATATTTTCGAAAAGTATACGAGACAATGATGATTCTCGATAATGATATAAAAAATTAGTGAAAAAGATAGCTACCTGGTTGCACACCCCTACGCCTAGTGATAGGGGATGACAAAAATATCACCCTACCCCCTGGTTGGATGACTGTACACCTCCTCTTGTTGGTTCCCCCACTAGTGTAGTGACCCCACAATCAGGTAGCGATCTCCAACCCAATAGATTAATATACGTATACTCATAAGTATTTAAATGTTGAAAACACTTTCTTATACAGAATTTTGTCTGGGTTAGGTGTTTTTTTTTATATTTTTCTGAGTTGAGCTCAATCCTAAGTTGCACAAAATGACTTGAGATCAAAGTCTATCTTAAAAATTGCACTAAAATCCCAAATTCAGGTACAGAGATCTGGATAGCTGGAAACAGAAAATGAATTCAAGAGACAATTAGAATTTTCACAAGTTGAAGAATATCAAACCAGAGGCATGCTTCTATATAGTAATATCAATTCCCCTAAAATTCAAACTATCATGTGCATCAGGAATCAGTTAAATAACATTCTTCAGAAACTATGACAGTACTGTTCTCCCAAAACAATATCCTACCTATCCTATATCCTATATTTCTAACTCTTTGAATCATCAAGAAATGTAATCCAAGTTTATAAAAGATTGAGATCTACTAGCATAAATCACGGACTACTCAGGGTTAGCAAGTGTGCCCATCCATGCCGGCGGCAACATCCCGGTCTGCTCCTGCACAGTATTAAGCAAAGGGGGCAACATTCGGTACAACCCAGCAACCTCCTGCATTGCTCCACTACCACTCCCTGCTCCTTCTGTCATCTCCCCACCAGCATTGTTTGTCCAGACACTGATCTTGGGTTGCAACCCTTTTACAGCCTCAGCATTGATCTTCGCAATCTTTTGGAACATCCCATCTTTGATCATCAGGTAATCTCTCAGGGCAAGATAGTTTCCACCCAAGGCCTTCATCATGGTGCTAACATATATTCCCTGTGCCTCTGCTAGAGCCACAAGTGCCTCAGCCTCCTTTTTCTTTGTATAGAGCTCAGCTTCTGCCTCTTGCTGCCGGGAAAAGAGTGCTGCCTCTGCAGCCAATTTCTGAGCCTCAGCTTGTTTCTCCTTCTCATACAGTACTGCCTCTGCAGCTTTCTGCTTCTTGTATAGTTCCCAATTGGCCTCTTGGACCTTTTTAATTTAGAAATAAGATAATGGAGAGAAATGAGTCCAAGACTTGCTGTAATGGATAATATTTGATTGATCTGAACTGGGAAACTAAATTAAGGTGAGAAGCTTTGGTGATGGTGCATGTCACTGTAGAGTGCCATTTTTCCTGGGTTTATTCTAAATTGGCAAATCTCAATAACTTCCAAAAGGAAAAATATTCTTATGCAATTTGGGAGATCATTATCATTGCACAGTGGTGACACTCTGTATGCAAATGGTATGAACTCTCCTATTCATAATAAACACCCACCCACTTGACTTGATAACCCCAATTAGGGTAATGTGGCGAAGAGAGTAATTGAAAAGAGAAAATTCTGTGCTTTAGAGAGAGAAAACATGGATTCCCACATCAATACATGCCCAAATCACCATGGACGGACTTAAAATCACCAAAAAAGAACAAGAGTAGGGAGTATGAAAAACCATTGTTTTATATACCTTAATCTCATAGTCCACGCTTGCCTTGCTGAGGTGTTCTGCCTTGAGCTTCTCCGTCCGTGTCAAAGCATTCCTCTTCTCCACCTCTCGCTGCAACTCAGCCTGCCGAATAGCAACCGTCTGAGCCGATTCCACCTCGGCCATCTGAGTCTGCTGAGTCCACCCAGCCTTCTTCATCGCCAGTTCAGCATTAGCCTCTGCAAGCTCAGCCTTCCTCTGATTCTCAAAAACCTGCAACTCCGTCTGCACCGTAATCTCCTGTTTTTTCCCCTCTCCTTGCCTTTTGATCGAATTAATCTTTGTTTCAGCATCAATCTTGGCCGCATTCTGCAAGGTCTGCCCATCTCTAAGCTTGGCCCCTATCTCACCCTTCATCTTAGCTTCAGCAACATCAATTTTAGCCTGATTAGCGGCCTCCATTTGGGTTTTCTGACCAAGATAAGAAAAATACTCATGATCTTTCACGTCCACCAACTGTTTGATGTTGGCATTATAAATCAAAAGTCCAAACTGATTCAACTCAAGCTGGACCTTCTCGAATACTTCCCTTTTGAAATCTTTGGTACCTTTAAACACCTCTTCCATGGTCATGGAGGCAACAAGAACTCGAGTCTCACCTTCGATGATGCCTTGGACGAGTTCTCTAACATCCGTGGACATTCTCTCATGGGGAGAGAGGAGCCTAGCATACTTAAGGAGGCTTTCTTTGTCGTCAGCTCTTGGGCCGATGGTGAATACTGCAGGAAGAAGGAAAGGGAGCTTTTCAGAACTCATGGCCTGGACTTCGAAGGTATAGTTGACAGGGGAGACATCGACGACTCTGCAAGATTGGCCAGGAAAAATCCATGATTTCTTTTCGAGCTTGATGTCGTTGATACCTACACCTGTTATGGCTAGGTATTGGGAAGCACTGGCGACTTTGTACCACATGATTCACTGGTTCAGTTCTTGGATTTGAAAGAAAAGTAGAGAGGAAGAAGAACAGTTATAGTCCAACAAAAAAAGTAGAGAGGAAGAGGAAGAAGAAGAAGAACATTTATAGTCTAGTGAGGAGTTTGGAAGAGAAACGAGAGAATTTGAGGAGAGCGCGAGTTTCTTTTTCTGAAAGGAGATATTTTTACCAACTGGCAGTTATTTTGGGAAGTATCAGATCGGCTCTGATTCGATGCCTGCAAAGATGGGAAGTGGTTCGTTTTTTGAAGGGGTAACAGGTTACAGCTGGTTGGTATGTCGGTTCACCCGTTTGGGTTGTTAGTGCAGAATGCATGGGTCCTCATAGAGGTGAAAGTTCGGTCCTGATGGTTTGAACTCGCCTTAAACTTGAACGACGCTTGGTTAAGAGTTCTGATCTTGAGGGCGGATTAAGGTTGAAAAACACTGACCTTAGGTTAGGCTTCAACCTAAGCCTGACCCAATTCGATCTTAATTTTAACTATTTTTATATAATATAATTTAGGGTTATCTTATTTGATTATTGATTTTTATGCTTACGTGTTTTGAACATCTATTATTGTGTTACATTTCATAACTTTAATTGTGTTATTATTATTATTATTAATGCATACGATACAAAATGGCAAAACAAGGTCAATCAAGGGTAGATTGACCTTGACAAAAATCAGGGCCAATTTGACCTAACCAATGCCAATTAGGGTCAATTAGGTCCGAATTAGATTGGCATAAGGCTGATAAGATTGGGCCTAGGCAAAAACCCAAATAAATTGAATGGGCCCTGAATTGAATTTTAGGGAAATAAGATTGAAATTGATGTTTTAAGAAATCCAGTCTAAACCGGCCTTGTTTCACCCTTAGGTCCTCACCTTTCCTCATTCATTGAATGATTGAATCACTGGTCAGTGGCCCTAATAAACCTAAAGCCATTGATCTGATAAAATTATTCCGTTTCTCAATTTACAAGTTTAATAAGACAAGATAGCAAATATGGACAAAAAGGAAGCGTATTCTTATCCATCAAAGAATAACTCCCACTTCTTTTTTTTTTTTTTTTTTTTTTTGGGAGGGGGATGTTTCCTCTCCCTGCCTAAGCCATGCATCAGCCCTTCCTCTACCGCTCTTTTTTTCATTTAAAGACAAGAAAGGTAGAACAGTTGGCGGGAGACGTGGGACAAAGCAGAACCAAAACGCACAATGACCCTTAAAATTTCCTATCGATCAATTTGGAAGAAGCTCTCTTGATGGAATTTTTTTTTGTCATTTTAATTTCATAAGTTTCAATTGAATAACTCATAAAGATAAAATGGTTTTTTTCATTCAACCATAACAGCAGATTAACATCGTTGGTTTCATGTCGCTTTCATGTCGCTTCAAGTAATAGTTTCAAACTGTAAGAGTGTCAAGCAATTGGGTTATAGTACAAAAGGTGTCCAAGTAATTTACCCTTTTTTTTATGGGTTTTGTTTGAACCCAAACTCATTCAGTATAATGGTATTTTCCCCATAATAAATGCAAAATTTATATTTAAACAATGGCATAATGTTCCCTGTCTGGCTGTGTAATGTAAGCTAACCCCTACCTGTGTGTCTATTTTTTTCTTCCATCTGCCTCTATTTTTGGGCGAGAGAGATATTACTTGGAGGCACTAGTGTACATGGAAATAGGTAATTTTTCCTCGAATAACAGTACCTACCAAAAATAACTTTACCCCATCTTCAAGGAAACTTCCGCTCTCACAGAGAGAGAGAGAGAGAGAGAGAGAGAGAGAGAGAGAGAGAGCATACCATTTGGAATGAATAGAATTGGTGAGGAAGATTACCCAAAGACCTCTCAAGGATCAGGAGACACTCCTTCCCCTCCTATGTCTAATCTTGGACCATGGGCATATTGTCGATTTTTTTTTTTTTGGTAAAGGCATATTGTTATGACACTTTAGACATTCAAAACATTAAGTGTATATATATATATATATATATACACACACTAGTGTAAATACACGTGCAAATGCACATGGGGATGCACGTGCGGTAGTCTCCTACTTAAATATATTTTTTTTGGTACATCTCTCTCCATATTTACCTTTATAAATATCTCCATAATTATTCTCTCCCTCTCCATTCTCCATAATTATCTCTCCCTCCCCCATATTTAAATCTCCTTATAATTATTGAAAAAAAAAAAAAATCTCATTCACCCTCTAACGTTTCTTTCTCCCCACTCTCCATGATAATTGTTCATCGTGATCATTTTTAGAACTTAATAATTACTTCCCCCCTTTCAATTTTTCTTCTCTTCCATTTTGAGGCATTTTTTAGTTTGGTGGAAAATTTTTTGGTAGAGGTCAAAGGATTTACCTTTGTAAATATCTCCATAATTATTCATTCTCCCCATTCTCCATAACTCTCTCTCTCTCTCTCTCTCTCTCTAAATCTCCCTTTTTTTCTCCCCCACAATTAGGGAAATGAAAACCATTTCTATTGTGGGTTATTATGTGTCATATTTTTTATCCTTTTTAACACTTAATAATAATAATAATTAATCCCCCTCCAAATTGATGAAAAAGATTTTAGGAGCTTCTTTTTTTTGTACATCTCTCTCCATATTTACCTTTATAAATATCTCCATAATTATTCACTCCCCCCATTCCCCATCTCTCTCTCTCTCTCTCTCTCTCTCTCTCTCTCTCTCTCTCTCTCTCTCTCTCCATATTTAAATCTCTAAAATTATTTTAAAAAAAATCTTATTCATCCTCTCACGTTTCTCTCCCCATTCTCCATGATAATTGTTCGTTGTGATCTTTTTTAATACCGAATAATTATTTCTCCCTTTCTGCTCCACTTTTTTTTTTTATTAATTTTTTTTTCAGTTTCTCTCTCCCCAGTCTCCATAGTAATTGTTCATTGTGATCATTTTTAATACTTAATAATTACTTTCCCCTTTCTATTTCACCTTTTATTATTATTTTTTTTTCAATTTCTCTCTCCCCACTCTCCATGATAATTGTTCATTGTGATCCTTTTTAATACTTAATAATTACTCCCCCCCTTTCTGCTCCACCTTTTTTTTTTTTCATTATCAATTTTTTCTTTTCCGTTTTGAGTGCTTTTTTGATAGAAGTTAAAGGTCTATTCTGTCTTTTTGAAAAATTATACCAAAAGACAAGGAATTCGTACTTTTTAATAGTAGTATGAATAATATGAATTAATTTTTTTCTGCTCCCCCTTTTTTTTTTATTAATATTTTCTCTTCATTTTGAGGGATTTTTTGGTCCGTTGGAAATTTTTTTTAGTTGAGGTTAAAGGTCTTTTTTGTCTTTTTGAAAAAGTCTACCAAAGGCAAGGAGTACATACTTTTTAATAGTAGTATGATATACATTATGATGAAATGTATGAAAATATATATATATATATATATATATATATTTTTTTATGATGTTTGTAAAGCTAAGATTGAACTAGTTAGTGCCAAGCAAGGGTGTGAACAAAAATCTTCTACGGGAAAGCAGTGAGTGACAGTAAGGATCCAACATCTAGGGTGCATGTCAAGGCGGCACTCTTAGCCATTGGCCTTGATCGATGTTCAATCTTAACCGAATCAATCCGACCCCAATACATAAGGTCTAAGGATAAAAATGTAATAAAAACTAATCTTTATTAAAATAAGGATAAACATGTCCGATTGAACTGATTGATATCGGACATCACCGATCCCAAGTTTTACCAGTGCAAGAGCCACGCAGCCTGGTAGAGATCGATCACCCTTTATAAATTATTAAAAGAATAGACCCAATCCTGAAGCCTGTGGATGGGTTGGGTGGGCTAGGCTGTGCTTAGTCTAGACAATCTTGGGAGGCCTCTTTTTGTCATATTATTTTTCAAATTATGATTTTTTTGGACAAATGATTGTTGTCAGGCTGCGTCACCTGACAGTCTATCTTTCTCACTGTCACAGAGAGGGCAAAATGACCACCTCACTCCTGTGACCAATGCCCTAATCCCTTCTCTCATTGGCTCCCATGCAGATGCAGGGTGCACGCAGCCAGACATAAAACTTTTTCCCTCTTTTGAGATACATACTAAGATTGGAAGATTTGGTTGTTGGGACTTGTTTATCAATGTAATTGTGGCATGGAGCAGTAGTTAATATCTCATACTTAATGCATTAATCAGGCCAATGTTACCATCTAGATGATAAATGGGCCTTTAGGGTTGAGTATGAGCAAAAGATATATGATTCCATCAGTGACAACAAAGTGGACGGCTAGCTAGGGTCATCGGTCCCATGGAATTCTTATCCATTTTCCATTGAAGACCATGTAAACTTTTCAAAAAGAAACTTATCCTAAAGCCACTTTTTAAGAAACTCCATAGGTTCTTCAATGTCCATACATAGTGAACTGAAAGGGATTCTTGATTCCTTACAAGCAAGTTGTGAAAAAACAGTGGCTATAAAGTGAAGTCATAGAGATAAATGTAACCAGCCGGGTTTCTTGTCTCCTCCTGTATATAGAATGGAAGCTTGTTTTCTCTCTTTCGTGAAGGCTAGAAAAGAAGGCAGATAGAGCTCATTCATTGAGGCTTAATTTGGGCGTTAAGAGATTTCCAAGGATTGTGCAAACATGTCAAGTGAGAGCTTCAAACCTTGCTTCGATACCAATCTTTTCACACATCAGTATCATTTGAAGCATTATGGTGATGAAGAACTTGAATATGATTTTGAATTTGATTCTTTATGGAATCAACTAGTTGATGTTTCTAACTACCCTTTAGCCCCTGTTGACGAAATCGATGATGAAGAACTCAGTGATGAGGAAGCAGATAACCCAAAACCCTCTCAGGAAGAGCTTGGTGAGGAAGATAACCCAAAACCCTCTCAAGGGCCTGAAGACACTCCTTCCCCTCCCATATCTAATCTTGGACCATGGTCATATTGTTATGAGCCTTATGACACTATAGACATTCAAAACATTGAGGATAATTCTATTGAGAATTGTTCTATGGATAACAATGGCAATGGTAGTCTACAATCTATTTCTTCAGAATTTCCTTATTATTTTCAGTGTGATGGGCAAAATGTAGATGAGTATTTGGCTTGTAATAACACATATGAAGGTTGTAATATAATGTAAGATTATATATATTATAATGGAATGTATGATTTTTTTTTTTTTTTTTTTTATTATGTAGGGAAAGACTATATGGTGCCAAGGAAAGTTATTATGATAGTTCTATGCGTTGATGGAGATAATCATGAATAGGTGAATGGACATCTCTAATTTGGATCGAAATGTTTCTGGAATTGTTCTTTCATATAATTGATGTGATACTTAAATTTGATGCCCTTCTCAAAACATAGAAGGTGAGCTACATTTGGAGTACCAATTTAAAATTGTCCAATTATAGAGCATCCATAATCTCCACTTAAATTCCGGATGCTCAGATAGGAAACTGAACTTAAAATCGTGTGTCTTATCATCACAATCCCCAATTCATCCTAACCATCTGGACAATCACATTAAACAACTAAAATGTAACCCAATATTTAACTTGAAATAGGCTCCAATCTCCTCCTCAACTCAAAGGTTTAAGTATTTTTTATTTCCTTTAGAACAGGAGACACTCCACCACAAGCTGCCAAAGCACCCTCAGCCAATAAAAATTATAATTTTTATTTTCAATGAAACAATTTTTTATTGGAAAAATATATCACACTAAATTTTGAATCACATGGGTATATTAGAATTTTCTTTTTGTTCAACAAAAAAAAAAGAACGTTTTTTTTTTTTTTTTTGGTTAGAAAAAATAAAATAAAATTAGAGTGTCGAAGTATAACATGCGGCCAATCCAAACTCTAAAGAAACTCTTATACATCTAACGGTTTGGGATTAACCATCCTTGTAGTGAACATGAAACTTGATATTATGCGATACATGATTGAATTATTCGAAGGGTTCCTGATGACCAATCCCAAATCCATCAATCAGACAATAAATAATTTATGGAGAAAATTTCCCTAATCATTGGACCCAGAAATGCTTTTGTGTCTCCAATGCTGGCGTGACAGTGATACAGTGGTTAGTAGAAGACGTACGTATTTTATTGATTAAGTACTTTCCACTTCTTTGTATTATCTTATATTTACTCAAACCCCTCTATCCTAAATTTCTTTTTGATTCTTCAGAAATAGTAAACGTTTACTTCGTTTTTCCCCTAATAAATCAAAATCACTAAATTAACAAAGACCTCCTCCCACGACTAGCTTTGGTTCCCAAGCCTATTGTTGTTTTTTGTTTTTGGTCAAAAAATTCTATTGTTGCTTAGCCGGATACAGGAGTTATACAAAAATTGGTTAGGAAATCTAGAGGATTGAATGAGGTTGTGCTTAAGGGTGTCAATTTAAAATTCAAACCAAAACACTGAAATTGAAATTGACAAATCAAATCAATAAAATATTCCATTCAAATTTGGTTTTGAAAAGTGAAATTTCATTTCAATTTTGATTTTAGATTAAAAAACATCGGTTTTTTTTTTTCAAACTAAATTGAATGCATTGTAAATTTGTAATATGAATTATGATCTCTATTAAGTTGTGTAAAAATGGCTGAAAGGTACTGGATTTGACATTGTTGATTGAATCAAATCTTCATTAGATTGTAATTTCCTTCTCAATTTTATTTTTCTTCAACATGTTACTTTTACTTGAACCAAATTACCAAGATCATGTACGAAGAAAAAAAAAGGAATGCAGAAATCGAATAGGAACCTCAGTTTGATTTCAATTTTGAGGTTAGAAAAAGTATTCGAGTTCAATTTGTATATATTATATCTTGATCCAAACTGATACCAAACCTATTGGCATTCTTAGTTGCCCCTTTCCAAAGCATTCAAAGTTGTCAGAGCAAACACCAACAAATACGAAAACAAACAGACAATACATTCGCACAACACAAAGATTTAACGAGGTTCACACACTAGTGTGATATGCTTTGACGTCCTTAGGCAAAGAAGAAGATGTTTCACTATGCAAATGAGAGATTATACCAAAGCAGAGACGAGAAAACTCACCCTGAAACCATAACTCAAAAAAACCCTCAAATTACAATGATCATGCTAAAAAAGACAATAGTATATTATATACTCCAAGTCGTGGATCAACTCATCGACTCACGATCAATCCAGTCAAACCACGCCCCCACACCCCATACGAGATCAGTGAAGGGTTCTGGGCTTGGACCTATCGATCCAGCCCCTCTGCTTCCATCATAGATATTAGAAAACTTCTCATTCAAATCATCACCAAAACACATCAAAGTGGATCAATCTTCAAAATAGATTAAAAATTGGAGAAAAACTTAACAAAAACTACTTCACATGTCAATGGGGGAGGGAGATGCATAGGAGAGAATAAATAAATATTTTGAAAAAGTACGAGGGAGTGAGATTGTAATTAACCATATCATTCCTTGACGGAGGCAGGCGAAGACGCTTCTAGGAAAGAGATTGAAACACGGCATTTTCTCCTCTCTTTCTTCTCTTTTTTTTTTTTTGTAATATTCTCTTTTTCTTCTCTTGACTCCTACTGCAAAGTCTGCAACTGCAGTAATGGACTAGGTCACTAGGCTCGAAATCCCCAGTGACACATCTTGGGGTCTATGTACTATTTGATGTTCTTTGCAGCTTAAATAAATCGAAGGCAATGGCAGCTGGACTTGCAGAGATAATCGTATCTCCACTTGTGCATTCAATGCTTGACAAATTAGCGTCCCCTGAGCTACGTGATTTTGGGGCTTCATGGGGTGTTGAAGCCGTCGAAGGACAGCTGAGCGATCTTACCTACGCCCTTGAATGGATCTCTGCAATGCTCTGTCTTGTGGAGGAGAGCCAAATAAAGAATCCCTTGCTGAAAATTTACCTCGGAGATTTGAGGGAGGTGTCTTTCTATGCCGATATCATGTTGGATGATTTCGTCTACGAAGCTCTTCGACTGAGGCTCCAAAATGAAAGAAACCAAAACAGAGAAATGAGACAGGTGCGTACTTATCTGCATTTTTCTTTGAATAAGAACCAAATGCTTCGTCAACGTGAGATCCCTTGTGTAATAGATGAAATCAGAGAGAAACTAGTTCAGATTGGAAAGAAGATTGAAGCCCATTACCAGAATCTAGTTGTGATTGAAGGAAGACAGCTTGAAATAGAAAGGCGACAACGAACTGTTTCACTTCTAGACACCAGACAGAAGAGCAGTTCGTTAGTTGTTGACTCTGAGGTTGTTGGTAGATCGCAAGATAAGAATCATTTGATTAGTCTACTCGTATCTGGAGAATACGATGGAATTAAAGCCCCTGTAGTTTCCATACTTGGGATGGGTGGTCTTGGGAAGACTACTCTTGCTCAGATTGTTTACAATGATTTAGAGGTGAAAGAGCATTTTCAGTTAAGGGCATGGGTTTGTGTGCCTAGTGAATTCAATGTTGAGAGATTAACCAACGCAATTATGGAGTCATTAACTCTGAAGCCTTCTCGGCTTTCCTTACTTGATCCAAATCATGTCAAATTACAAGACCTGGTGAGAGAGAGGAGAATTTTAATTGTATTGGATGATGTGTGGAATGAAAACCGTAGTTATTGGGATACCGTGCTCGCTCCATTCCGTGTTGCAGCAGAAGGAAGCCGAATTTTGGTGACCACTCGAAGTCAGAAAGTTGCTTCTATCATGGCTGCTGTGGAAATTTCTCTGCAAGGTTTATCAGATGAAGATTGCTGGACTTTGTTCAAGAGACAGATATTCACTGATATACATTGTGAAGTACATCCAAATTTAGAAGCAATTGGAAGGAAAATTGTAGGAAGATGCAATGGTTTGCCTTTGGCAATAACATCACTTGGCGGGATTCTACGGGGAAAATTGGATCAGAGGGAGTGGCACCAAGTATTGGAAAGTAAGATTTGGGATTTGGGAGAAGAAAACAATATTATGCCAGCACTCAGTTTGAGTTACCATTATCTCCCAGCACACTTGAAGCTTTGTTTTGCATATTGCTCTTTATTTCCCAAAGGTTATGAACTTAGGAAGGCAATACTAGTCCCGCTTTGGATGGCTGAAGGTTTTATTCCATCTAAACAGGTAGAAAGAATGGAAGAGATTGGTAGGGAGTACTTCGATGACTTGTTTCACAGATCTTTCTTTCAGTGCTCTAAGAAAAGCAACTTTATTGAAAGAGATGGCTCAAGAAAAGTAGAATCGGTATTTGTGATCCATGAACTCATGCATGATTTAGCTCAATTCGTTTCAACAGAAATGTGCTTCAGAATTGAGCATGATGAACCAAATCATATCTCCAAAAAGTCCCGTGCAATGTCGATGCATATTCGAGGTTTGGACAAAGACAGAATAAAATGCCCATCTTCATTTCTGTCAGTTGGACATCCATCTCTTTCTTACAGTAGACAGGCCCTTCAAGATTTATTCGTGACAAAGAGATGCTTGCGCGTGTTGGATTTGAGTAACTCCAGCATCAAATCTTTGCCAGATTCCATTGGCTATTTGAAGCATCTAAGGTACCTCGATCTCTCTGGCACTTGCATTAGCGTGTTACCTGAATCAATCTGTGACCTCTACAAGTTGCAAACACTGCTGCTCAAACCTTGTCCTGAACTTCATGAGTTGCCCAAAGGCATGGGAAACCTAATTAACCTTCAATACATAGTAATGGACAAAGAATTATGGAATGACCATAGACCAGCAGGAATTGGGAGATTAACTTGTCTCAAAACACTGCCTCAATATGTTGTGGGTCAAGAAGATGGTTACAAGATAGGAGAGTTGAAGGTGTTGCAGCATCTGGAGGGTATGCTTTGGATCATGAAACTAGAGAATGTAGTCAATGTTGCAGAGGCAGGGGAGGTATGTTTGAAGAATAAGCTAAGACTTGATAATTTGGTTTTGGAATGGAGCAATGGTCATGGTAGTCTACCAGCTAGAGGAGAATTTCAGGCTGTACTTGAAGGCCTACAACCTCCTGTAGGGCTGGAGTCTCTTACAATCTCATATTACCTCGGTTTAAGCTTTCCAAATTGGATGATGAGGGATTTCTCCAGCTTTACAAAGCTAGTCTCTGTGAAACTCTCTAACTGCACAAATTGCACAATCCTCCCACCTTTTGGGAAATTACCTTCACTGGTTTCCCTCGAGATAGTGGGGTCAATTGAAATGACACATCTGACTCATGAGTTTTATGTAGATGGTCAAGAAAATGGTGGTAAAAAGGGGTTTAAAAAATTGGAGTCCCTAATATTTGACGGTATGTGCAGTTGGGAGGAATGGTATGGATCAGAGGATGGTGAATTCCCCTGCCTTGAAATGCTAACACTGAGAAAATGTTACAGTCTAAGGAAACTACCTCCACTTCTTCCCACAGTGCGGGTAGTCAAAATAGAGTTCTGTAATTCTTTGACTACTTTTCCAAAGCTTCCTTCAATTTGCAGGCTGGAGTTGCAAACGTTGAAGGGGAGGATATCAAATTTGATACATCAATTCTCTTCCTTGTACTCTCTGAGTGTCAATAGTGTTGAAGATTCAACAAACCTGTCCTGTGCTATACTACTTCCTGTATCAAAATGACTTCAAAGAGTTGAGATTTCTGCACCCAATAATCTCGAGTCACATAAGAGGACTGTAGGTGATAGGACCTTGCCTCTCTCTAATATTTGGTACTCAGATTTTGTGATACGTTCATGCTTCTCCTTTGTGAACTTTGGAAGAAAGCAGGCGTTGTGTCACAAAAGACGAGCCAAGGGTGATTTCTGTCCAGGTTAGTATTCCTAAATCTTCCACAGCCTGTTAACCATTTGATCATTTTTCCTACCTTCTCTTCACATTTGTTATTTCCGGAGATTTAGGAAAGTTACAATGTAGGTGATTAATGAAACCATTTGCTTATTAACTGTCAAGGATATATGTAGACTGAAGCTCTATACTACAATTGTTGATGTTGTTATTAGAAAATTAGGGTCCTAAATAAAATTCATCCAACGAATTATACGGTTCATACTCATGAAATACAAAGACTTATGAAACTATGAATCTTATAAACAGATTTGAACTTGCCTTATAAAATCAAAATTAAGATGAAAAGACATACCTTTTGAAGATCAATATGTGTAATCTTTGTTGAAGAAATTGTAGAAAATAAGAGAAGACCTTGTTCAACAAAGTATAGCAGAAGATTTGAGGATTGTAGATGATAACAACTCGATGAAACCACTGAAATTGTCAAGGATCTCACAAGCAATCAGGGTGCTCACCCCAGCTGGACAGGTACACCATAACTTGGTGTTTTTGAGCTTCCAAATTCCCTTTGCATGTGTGACCTTGAGATGTTTTTATCTCTAGGGTGGAGATGACCAGTCATAAAGTCCAACCCTAAGTGAGATGCTAGCCACCTAATGTCCATATCCAGAATGCATTTTGGGGTTACCTTGACAATTACTAAAATGCCTCAAAAAAAATAGGGAACAAAATTACAAAGCTACCCATTTCATAAAACAAATCAAAATTGGTTTTGCAAGAAGAAAATATATATAAATTTTTATTAATAAATAAAAACATTTTTGCAAAACCACTTTGGCAATAATCTTTTCAAAATGGTAGTTCGTAGGTACGCTTACACATTTGTAATTGTCAAGTCACTAGCAATGGAACATTAGTCACTAAGATAACACTCAACGTACACTTAATCCTTTCATGGATGGACTCCACAGATTTTATGTGTACTGACCATAGAGAGACTAGTCCTCATGTCTCCCATAGTCTGAGCAATTGTAACTTGCACCCCTCTAACCCATCACAGTCCAATAATGCATACGTTAACACGTAATACATCATGATGGGTGCGGTCAAGTCAAGGATTACAAAGTGGCTCACCCAGATGATCATCCATAAACTAGTCCACTTAAACCAGTAGACCAAGAAGTAATGGTACCACTTAATCAATTTTACAAGCCACAAAATAAACATGCCACATGCCACAAAATGATATATATATATATATATATATGTCCAATAATGTACGAAAATAACACAAAATAAATTTGTGTTGGGCCACACAATTCCAGCAGTTGTGGCAAAACTGCTGGATAAAAAATTATCATTTAGGTCCTCCGGTCTATAATCTCACTGCAGAGATTCCTTCTGTTCTAAAAACCCAGGATATGATACTTAGATCTATATAATTCCAAAACAGGTCCATGGCCATGTCTGTAGACCTAGCTCTCTTTGAAGATATACCTTGAGGAATTCTTGATTTCTTTCCATGTTGGAGAGCATGAGGGGATGTGAGTTGAATGAAATATATGTGAAACTTGAAAAAAAAAAAAAAGTTAGAATTTATCTTCTTTGATGCACATATTGGCATTTTTCCTCACCATCTGGAAAGTGTATAATATCATTGTCATCTAGCATCCACTGGAATAAAAATGTTTCATTTTGGTTTTACATAAGATATTTTGAGGGAAATTGATATTTTTGAGCCATTGGCAGAATTTAAAGATTTGGAAATGGATCCTCTTATAAAATGCTGAAATGATTCTGTGTTCAAATACTGTGGAAAGCCAAATTGAAATGATTCATTCTAGGCAGCTTCGAAATGCCCCGTATTTAACAATACGTGGACCTGTCATTCTTTATTTATGACCCCCTCCCCCCTTACATAATCATCTTATAAGGCTCAATTACTAAGCCTTTTCCCAACAAAACGGAGTTGGATCCTGTTCTATAATTCAATTATGTTTAAAGCATGTTTGTTGTCAACTGAAGGCCTTGCATGTCTTCTCTTTCCACTTGTTCCCAAGTTACAATTATTCAATCTGTTTAAAGCATGTTTGTTGCCACTTTTCCTTACTAGTGCTCTCAATGGTATTCATTGTAAATGGTTTTCCTTGGCTTATGTTGACATGGATTACATGGTTACACTAATTTTTTTGGACTGCCACAGGTAGAGATGTGGGTTGCCTCTGTGGTTTAAGATAATTCCATTTGTACTCATCTGACCCAATATTTTAAGGGCTTTTTGTGGTGGGGAGGGGTCTCTGCAGGAATTTTTTTTTTTTTTTTTTTTCTGTTTTATGACATGACTAATTCATATGGTTTCTCAATTCAGAATGTGTTGAACACAAGTGACAGGATTGCATAGGCACTCACATACACCAAATTAGAGAGATTTGATGTCCATACATGTTGTTGATGTCCAATATGATATCTCTTCATCCCCTAAGAATGGCCATTTATTGACAAGGTTCTTCTTTGACAGGTAATGGTGCAGGACTGTATCAATGATCCAACTTGTGGAATAATTTTGCTCAACTACAATTTATTTGTATCCTCATTGAGTAGATTAAATTGGTAACCTCTAGGTTTTGAGTTTACATTTTACTGCATCTTTCTGTGGTCCTTTTTCTGTCATATTCTGTAGCCTCTTCTTAATGCTTCTAAGATTCTGGTAAATTCTATAGGGTGATCAGCAGCATTAGAAGACATACAGGGATTATTTAGTAGTATTCAAATGTACATAATTTCAATCCTTCAATTTTATCCATTAAGTGTTGCCTGGCTATGCAGGCCGGGTATGCGACCACCATTGCCCATGCTTCATGCTGAGATTGCATTGCAGCATCTTCTCTATTCTGTAATAGGTATTATGTTCATCATATGCCATGTTCACTTTCTTAAAATGGATTTTGGTGCTCCTTTATTACTGCAAGATCAGCAATGCTAGCATCATTGATGGTTGAAAACTTTTGCCGCTTGTGATTTTGCTGGATTAATGTCAATAAATGAACTTCATAATATTTGCTTCATAGGCACTCCTTAGTTATAGTTAGTTATAGTTATTTTCTTATGTTGCACGTCACATGAGATTTAAACCAGTCGATAAAGATGCTTTGGATCACCATGCTATCCTATGCTTGAGAAGCAGGTTGGTTGAAGCCAGGATAATCTAATTGAGCATTGAGAGCCAAACTAAACCACTGCTTTAGTCAAAACCCAAAAATTTAACTAGAGAACTAGGCTTACATGTTGAAATGGCATCATCTCTGTTTTCTTTTTTTTTTTCCTCTGTTCAGTTTGGCATACCCAACCTGACTAGTAATCTGGTAGATGAATAACTCCTCTGTTGAGCATGGAAGTGAACATGATGAGCATGCTTTGTAGAATTTCTTTAATTTTTAGTACCTCAACTACTCCCTAAATATTTTTGAGAATTGAGACCCACCCAACTAAACTGCTGCAAAGGTTGAAACCAGAATTTAACTAGAGAAATGGCTAAAGTCTGCAAATAGCATCACCTTCTTTTTTCTTCCCAGTCCAGTTTGGCAGATCCAACCATGTGACGCATCAGATAGACCCAAAACTTCAGGACAGTTATACTATAAGGTCCCTACCTTCTACATGTCAAGTTGCAGACAGTACAGAGCTCTACAAGTGGACAAATAAATGCTTTAAGAATCTGTGGACCATGGGAGGGTGCATGACATCCATGGACGGCTGACATACATGAGTAGATATCTGGTTAAATTCGAGTCCGAAATTTTACAAGTGACTAACTCATAAGGTGTACAACTGATCCAGTGGTTAATAGACTAAAATTAAGGGTGTCAATTTAAAACCAAAAATGGCCGTTTGAAACCGAATTGAATTGAACCAAACCAAAATTTGGTTTCATAATTCTGGGATCGATGATAAAGAACTTGGTGATGAGGAAGGTAAAACCTTGTCAGGAAGACCTTGGTGAGGAATGCACCAATGAGGTGTGGTAAAATGGTTTCATAAATAAGAGGACAGCAAAGCCCGGGATCAGTCTGGTGATTGGTATGACAGGATAGGATGGATTTACCCCTTTAAAAAAAAAAAAAAAATGAAATTGTGGACCAATTAACCTTTATACTGTACCGGTGGATCAATATTGCACCATCTGGATCAAGGATTGGCCTCAGCCGATAATGATCTGGCCAATCTGAATCTTTTAAAACTGTGACTAGGAGAGTGCTTTATATCAAATCCCTTCGACGGTATATATGTATCTTTCCTTCTTTGTAGATCATGGTTTTAAGTATTAGTATGGTATTGGTATTGGCCGAGACTGATATCAATATCTGACCAATCAAGATTGGGTATGATATCAGAACATAAAAAGAAAAAATCGTGAAAAATGAAGGCAAAATTGATCAATCTAGGCCAATATGGCCAATTAGGATCGGTATGTATCGATCGATATCGGACGAGCTACCAATAACTAAATCCTTGTTGTAGGTCCTTTCCTCGACGCACTTCACATAGAAATACTTCTTCACTTCCTTCTCCCTCTTGACGTGGGGCAGACATAAGTGTAAACACAGACAGTTCCACACTTCCACATATGAGGGTTGATCAAGTCCTCATACGAGAATGGTTCTCGTACAGTGTTTGATTTACACTTGGACTTCACTTAATCTCTCTCTTATTTTAATTGGTTTTTATTCTGAATGGAGTCCAAGTGTAGATCAAACACTGTAGGAGAATCTCTCATTCAAGGACTTGATCCACACTCTTCCACACATAAACACTTAAAACTCTTTTTTTTATTTTTTGGGTAATTTTAAGGGGACCATTATTTTCCCCTTAAAATTAAGTTCCCCAAAAAGGAAAAACCTAACGAAATTACTAATCAAGTTGAAATAATATTGGCCCTTGGAGATCCGTTCCGTAGCAGGTTGCCGGGTTCTTCATAAAATATCTTCATGGGGAGGTCCATACCAACCCGAACCACATGTTACCAGGTCTGGCCCACAGCATGGAAGTCGGGTTGATATAGGTCTTGGAATATGTTTTCATGTTTTCATGGCTCTTTGAAAAGGGTTTGTGGTCCCGTAAAGTTACTTTACTAGTTTAGAGAGAGAGAGAGAGAGAGAGAGAGAGAGAGAGAGAACAGAAGTGTAGGTTCATGTTTCATTCAATAGATGCGGCCGACTAAGAAGAGCTGATCTTCATCCCACTACCTCTTAAAAACACTATATGAGAGCTTCAACCAACCACTGAAAACCCATTCTCAACCTGATTTTCCTGTAACCACCACCCTTTGTTGTCCTTATTTTCAAGCACCTTCTATGGGTGGTTGTGGGACTCATCATGTTCCTGATTACTTTACTTGACAGCCCCTCTTCAAGTGATCACATCATCTCTCTCTCTCAAACTTGAGCCTATCCCTCTCTTTCCCATAATTAGGGGCAGATATGTCATTTCATAGATAAAGGATGGAGATAGACTCAGGTAGGTGCCAGCATACTTTACAAACTGCGACAAAATTAATTTTCCCACCTTTTAATTGTCAAACTTTGAAATAATTAAAGCACATACCAAGCAAAGCAACAAATCAATGAATCAAATTGAATTGAGCGAATTAAGATATGTCAGACTTTTAAGGTTTCAATTATAATTGTAAATCCATTGAATCACTTATACCAATTTCAATAAGGGAAGTAACACTTATTGAAAGCTTAATAATTGTATTTTCCATTTTTAGAAAATCATCAACACCTTTTACTTTTGAAAATATTGGTCAATTAAGGAAACCATACCCCCACCATGACACAAAATTCAGGTTTGACATCATTTGACAATTTTTTTTTTTTTAATCTGTTATCCTACTTAGTGCCACCTACTCCTACACACACTCATCCACTCACATTGTCACACATGCATACGACGTGGTTTGATCCCACAGCCTTCTCTCTTGGGCACAGACTCTTCAAGCCGAAATTGCCACCTCTAAGCTAAACTAACATTTGTCAAATGCTATTCTTTAACCAGGCTTTGGAATCCGTGGGGGGTGTTGACAAGGGTATTTTCACTTTCACTGGTTCTGTGTTCTGAGAAATCCTTTTCCCTTTTTTCATATATTTGTGGATAAGCTATTATTTAACCATGGTGGAGATGGTTTTAACCCAAGAGTGATTTTATATAAATATTTATTAATAATTCTATCAACAGCAAGGCAAATTAGTCTAATAAAAGATTCCATGTGATGGATTGTACTTGGGAAGATCGGCTAGAAAGGTCATCCAAAGATCCTCCTAGCATTGCTCATGGTAGCAGAGGCCTAGATACCCAAGCCCAAGTCCATCCAACCATATGCACAGCCAGGTGAAAGGCTTGCCTTCTGAGGCTTACTATATGG
This sequence comes from Macadamia integrifolia, assembly GCF_013358625.1. Lineage (NCBI taxonomy): Eukaryota > Viridiplantae > Streptophyta > Magnoliopsida > Proteales > Proteaceae > Macadamia > Macadamia integrifolia. Next base: position 22,636,512 of record NC_056561.1, on the reverse strand, counting down.
GAAGTACCGATGCACCCACTTAAATTATTTGGCAACTATAAAAACGAAGGGAGAGAGAACACTGAATGGTCGTGTGGCCATGCCAGCATGGGACCCAATGAGAGTGTACAATCATCAAGCATCCAAAAAGGGGAGCAGGGTGGCAATTTCGCCACCCCTGTGTCTAAGTGCCGACATGCACATGTAACATTCTTTTCTCCAAAAATGAATTAGGAAAACATAGGTTACAACTTACAATCCCAAATCGATCATATAGAGGGCTGATCCCACATTAGTTTCAAAAGAGATTTGATGTGGGCTGATCATGGTTTCAAATATCAGTATCTTATTGGCTTTATCGATCGTATCGTATCAATATCGGCTGAAACCGATCCCCGATCCTTTACTGATCTGGATCGGTTACCCATATCGTTTCAGGGGTGACAAAATAAGAAACATTATACTTTTTCTAAAAATCAAAGGGCAAAAGTGACCAATACTGACCGATCCTCTCTGATATTAATCCAGATCCAGATCGGATCGGTATCGACAGAGGCCGACACTGAGAATTAAATCCTTGGGGCTGATATGATCTTAAGCACCATTTGACAACTGTTTCTACCATTTCAGTGTTTTCTTGTTCCCAGAAAAGGGGAAACAGCCTAAAAAGCGTTTGATAAACGCTATTGTGCTTGATAAATCTCTCAACTATTTAAACCTAAAAAGAGCAAACTGAACCCTCTCTCCCTTTTGGGCATCTGATGATACTATTGGGTATTTTAGTGGCATTATGCCTGCAAAAAACGTTTTGAGAAACAAGTTTATCAAACACCAAAAAATTCATTTTTGTTTCCAAAAACATGAAAGTCGTTTCTACTATTTCTATGTCTAGAAACAACAGAAATGTTATCAAACGGTGGCTTAGGTTCCCTCACGTTTTAAGCCAGTTTATATGGTTAAGTTCTTCTGAGTTTGTATTAGTAGTATTGGAGTAGCAATCCTTAGCCCAACCCTTACATAGAAGGGGCAACCTAGTGTCAAAGTGAAACCCTTAGGAAATGGCTACCTACCATTAGATAGAAAACCCAGAACAAAGTGGAGCCCCTTAGGAAGGGTTACCTAATCTGGATCCATATCAGTAATATAGGGATCCCACATCGATTTCATTAAAGATTTGATGTGTACTGATGTGATCTTCAATTCCCTTGCCTTGTAAATTGGTTCATTGGGTTGAATTCTTCTAAGTGGAACAAAGTAGAGCCCCTTAGAAAGGGCTACCTGATTCGGAATGAATCACTGTAGACATTGGGTTCAGAAGCATGATCATCTATTACAATTCCATATTAGTATATACGGGCTGATCCCACATTTGTTTTGAAAGAAATTTGATATGGATTGACATAACCTTGGATTCCCTCACCTTGTAAGCTGGTTCATTGGGTTGAGTTCTTTCAAGTTGTATCAGGACACAACATATTAATCAATTAAGGGCCCGTTTGATAACGTTTTAAGATACGTGTTTCTACTGGACACAGAAACGGCAGAAATGGAACAAAAAGCGTTTGATAAAACTGTTTCGTTTCACTTGTTTTCAAAAATAGAAATTGAAATTTCTACCTATTTATGATTCAAAAAACGACCCAGGCGAAACAAGTTCTACTTGTTTTGCAGTTTTTGGAAACAACTCGTGGCCATTCTTTCTCTGGTTACTATCGACTTCCAGAAACATGACTTGTCAAACATCTTAGAAACGGAAATTTATGTTTCTGTAGTTTCTTGAAACAGAAATGGCAGAAACATTATCAAACAGGCCCTAAAGTGCTGCACACCACTATAAGACACAAGTCATTGCTTGACTCGGCTGTAATTGCTTTAAATCTATCCGAGTTGAAGATGTGGAAAATGTATAACAGAAACCTACCATTCAAACACATGAAGAGACCGTTAGATAATGGGAGACTGTTAGAACAAGTGGAGAATACATAATTAACCGCTATATTTGAGACCGTTAGATATTTGGAGACTGTTAGAACAAGTGAGAGAATACATAATCAAGTAATCGGCCTCACTTTCCAGTTCTTTGAATTCCACAGAAATTCCGCAGTCACAAGGATCTGCAAGCGTCTCCCTTCTCAACTCTCTTTGTAATGGATGGGGATTTCGCAGTCAATCACAAGGATCTGCAAAAGCTAGAGAGAGAGAGAGAGAGAGAGAGAGAGAGAGAGAGAGAGAGAGAGATTGTCAAGTTTGTCCTGACAATACACCCTCATCCACTAGCTAAGCACAGCACGCAGGTACATATCTTTATGCCCATTACCAAAGCTGCAACCCATTTGATCATGCATGCCCTTTTGTATTTCAATCTATAGTTCTTTAATGGTATTATCTTTGCATAGAATAGACGTCCTCTTTTATCTACTTCTTCCTGGCTAGCTGTTTCTCTGGACTCGTAAGAAAATATTTTCAAATTATTGAAGCAAAATTAATCACTGTATTGTGTTCAAAGAGGTGGTTTGAGAATATGAAATACATGCCCTCCTGCTTGGTATCATTGTAAGGAACAAGACATGGACTCAACACAATAAACCATCTATTATAACAACAATATAAATCAAACCAGGCAAAAGTTGCACTAAAATGGGTCACAAGAATTCACAATCCTCTCATCGAGAGGTTTCTTTTTCAATAATCTACAACACTTAACCATGAACAGACCCCTGTTTAGATGCTAAAAGATGTCGCGTTCAACATGTGCAGAAGCCATTCCCTGCTACCCTTCGGTTGCATCTCTATTTAGAGGGCAGATGTGCTTTCCAAAATCAAGCCATCCATTAGTCCCAGCTTCGCAGGCCTCCCAGACATCAAATGACTTCATCAAATTCTCTCATCGAATGGGGTGATACTGCGTGATGCTACGCTTCGGCGGGAGCTTCCTCAATATGAAAAGGACCAGAGTAGAGGGTAGAATTTCCACCAACTGTAGAACATTTAATGTAATAAGAAAAAAATGACACCTTGTTGAGATCTTTCAGGGAATGAAGTTGCATAAGAGCAAGTTCATAATTATAACCTAGAAGACTCAATAAGTAAACATTCTCCAAGAGAGATATATAGGACAGCTAAATGTTCCTTCAATTATAAATGGTACTCACAAAGAATTTTTGAAAAGAATGGGTGCATTTTAACCACTAACATAAGCATCAGTTAGAACATCCTAGCACCTAACTCCAGGCAAAACTAAAATAGGAGAACCTGTTCAGAAATAACCAGTTTGCCCATATAATTGGCATAAGCCACTAAGAAGGGCATGCTTGTCATTCTACAATGAAAATTAAGGGGAAAAAAAGAAGCAAAAGTCTATACATCAAAGATAATTGAAGGAAAAACATCCTCTGATTCCTACGATGGAGAAAGTTCCCCAACCCTTTTAAGTTTTTTAGCCCACCAAACGACAGCTCCTTTGCTTTTCTAGTAAACTGACCCGAACATTCACTGATTAGTTCAAGGACTATCAATATTTCTCATATTACCAAAGGAACTGTTGCCAATTTTATGACAATGAATATGACAAAGCTTGCCACTAGTTGGCAGCCAACCTGAAGTGTTAGAAGCCCCATTTCCTGATCTCCACTTTCAAATGCTACATTAACATCGCTACACATCACTAGTTATCCATAGAGGAACAAAACTTACCAGATAGTATATAAAGTTCAAAACTGGATGGTTCAAAACATCAAGATCAGCGGCTTTATCGAATGCATTGAAGCACATCTGTCACATATAAAATTTACAACCGATATGCAAGTTAGAACCAAACTGATGCCATTCATTACATTGACACTGTTGTTGATGGTATTGATATGTGGTCATTGCATTGATCAGTTGAAATCAAAGCATCAGATGGTTTCAACTAATCAGAAGCATACTACTGTCCTTGAAACACCACCAAAACCTTTCCCATCATGAGAGAGATTTATCAAGAAACAGTAAGGGTGGCACAAGGCTACAAGTAGATTGGGTGATGCAAAACAACTCACCATGATACATCTTGCTAGGAAACATGAGAAACATATGGTTGTCACATAGCCGACCTGGACAAGCCAGAAAACAACAATGAATAAATGGGAAGCCTGAAAATGTACAAGTGTCTGCAGAAATTAAATGGTCCAAAAAATACCTCCTGTAACTTCTTTCTCCGACCTTTTGACTCAACAGGGAAGCGCTGAAGCATTAGGAAGAGTCTGGCAGAAAATGAAAGCCAAAAATTCAAGGGCCATCAGAACAATGCAGAACAATGTAAGTGAATAATTGAAACACCAATAGCAGGGTTTCTGACAGCTATGGGAGCCAATTCCCAGCCCATAAATGACTTTTACTAGATTTGGCCAGCCAGCCCGATTATTAAATTGTCTGGACTTGGCCACGGAGACCTGAGAACTTTAACACCTTAAGCTGCTGCAGCCAACAAACGCATAACCAATAGCCAAGTCAATTGACTCTATTCATGTTTCTATGGTAAATAACATGTTTTATTTAATATAATATTGAAGTAAACTTCCATTATATCTGTAAGAATCTGCTAAGCCAATTCTGTCTCAAATGACGTATGGCTGGGATCACTGACGTGCAATGGGGGCAACATCCAAACCCTCTATTGGCCTGGCCCACTGCACAGCTGACTGAGGTAGCGATTCCCGTACTAGTCATTTTAAAATCTTTATGCAGGCCACTGAAATCCACCTTATGGATTGCCTATTGCCCAAAGAACTTAGATTAAACCATCAATAATAGACTAAACAGTTGAGATAGGCCACTAAATTTGACTAGTGGCCTATCCAGGGGAATTCCCATCTATCCAATGGTCGTAATGACCAATTCATTAGTCCACATGGCAGAAAATCACCTAGTTATAAAGCCTTCCAGCAGTATTCCAGTCAGCAACCTTTCTCATACATTCTTACATGATAATCTAAATGTCACCCAGGTGGGGGAACTTATCGTGAAAACCTATATTATGGCATACATGGTCACACCTGAGTCAGTCCATGTAATAGAGGACAATGTGGCGATATCATTGGTCAAGTTTCAGGCCCGAATGAGTAGGAAAAATGGCTCAAACTTCAGTCAAATAATCAATAAAAGTCGTTTCTTTGAAATGGAACCTAATGGCATCTTTATAACTTTAGGCACATTGCACTCACTTTTGAGCCACTTCCCCTCTCGTTTGGGGTTGAGAATTTAGTGAGATGAATTTGGTGTCCCCTATCACATGGACCCATAGGCATCTGAAAAATCTGACCAATGGATAGAGAGGTTACCCTCTAGACCAGCCACTTGTAAAATCTCTTGGCTCACCATTCACAATGTATTAACTTTCTCAATTGCGTCTTTCCATGACATTTTGTCCGGAGCCTTGATTCAACAATTTCCTGAATCTTTATTTAAACAGCCACAAGTCAAATCATGATAAACATTAGAGATGACATGTCCACCAATATTTGAGTGCCAACCAAGCAACATTTGTCAGATATTATGGCCATAACCGAAGCCTTATCTAGGTAGGTTGTCTTTCTTGGAGAAAAAAAGATACATTATTTGTAGTCTTAGAAGTCCCAATTTTCAGCCTAGTTTCTCAATTAGTCGGTGTATCCTATGTACACTTGCAAGCTAAAGACCGGGAGTCCAGGACAATGAACCAATTGAACTGCTTTATAGAATGATGTGGATTATATTACATATAAATTAGGAAGTCTCTAGAACGTAAAAATACAACACCCACTGCATGCATGTGCAAGCTCATTTCTCAAAGAGTGTGAGCATGATATTTTGAAGAAACAAGGGTCGACAGATGCATGCTATCGATTTTCTAGTACAGCAAGAGTAGTTGAGAGTCCAAGAATAAGGCTCTAACCTCCCTCCATAAAGAAGAAACCCAAGGGCTGCAGAAAATGAGACGCCTGCAGAACACATATTAGCATGTTAGATTAAAATAATCAAATTAACACATTTCATTTAATAAATCTCTATTGTAATACTGGACAGACCTGCAAAGAAGATCTTGGACAGGATGAGTACAACAGGGATGGGATTCCACCACAAAATTAACCACAACACAATCTGTAACAAATTCAAAGGAAAAAAAAGGTCAATAAAGTAATATACTTTAACACTAATAAGAAAAACCACAAAAAACCAGTCCTTTCCCTTACTGCTAATAAGATTCAATATTTCAGTTGCAGCTGAGGTTTCGAACCTGCCCGAAACCAAAATATGGCACTGAAATATGGCGACAACGAAATGGCCAAAATGGTCAAAATATACCACCGAAATATGGCCCATTTCGGTGAAAACATTGACGACCCCTCGATTCGCATACAATTTCATTTCGGCAAGTGTCAAAACCAAAATATTTCATTGAGATTTTGGTCTTTCAACCAAAATTTTGAACCATGATTGTTAACAGCATTTTTTGTGTCACACATATTTATTTCTATCAACAGAATAATAATGGCCTTACAAAATCATCTTCATAAAATAAAACACTGCAACAATGACATTCTTCAAGCTTGTATTTAGAATTAACATGACCCTTGTGTGAATTATACATATTGAACTAAATATATGCCTAACTATGTCAACAAGAGAAGGTCATTGGTCTTTTTACTCAGACACAACATGCTGTGAAGCATATAGCAGAATCAATGTAATACAATTCTCCCGAATTTTCTTGAGAGATAATAGGTTATATGCATTGTACTTGGTATCCTCAGAATGCATAATTAATCAATTATTAGGTGTTATTTCCTGCCGGTTGTCCCCTAAAGCGTAAATTTGTTTTCAGCTGTTCATCAGAAAGCGTAACTCTACCTGCAATAAATCATTTCCCCTAGGGTGCAAGTTTGCCCTGGTGAGCCCGAGCCTGCCCGTAGCAAGCCCGAAAATTCCAGGGCTGGGCTGGGCTTTTAAGCCAACAGTTGGGGCATGTGTTGGGATTTCCAGGCCCACGGTTCGGCCATGCAGGGCCTGGGTTGAGCCCAGGCCAGCCCATCCCTACCCTATATAAACATACATAAAAATATTTATATATGTACAAATGTATGCAAAATAAGATATATGGGTTTAGTATTATAAATTACATCTCACATACATCATGATTTAACATATTGAAAATATAAATAATTAGGTCAAAATTTTCTATTTTTCCCCATTTTTGTGTAAAAAATAACATAAAAATGATAAAATAATAATAATAATAATAATAATAATAATAATAATAATAATAATAATAATATTAATAATAATAACGATAAAAACTGGGACAAACTTAGCCAGCCCTGAGTCCAGCAGGGCTGAGATATCAGGTCGGGTCAGACTTGGGCTGAGCACTGGAATAGCAACCCAGCCTGGTTGCCACCCCTAATTTCCATGCAGAAGCATCCCAAGAGCCAAATTGAATGGACAGGATTTGTACCTCCGAGCATAGGATCAATTAGTGTACATGAGAGGCAGAATTGCAATTTCCTTATTTTATTCATGGTGAGTCTTAATAGTGGTCAACACCACATTCTCTGAAGATTGAGGAGCAAGAAAATATCTATTAAGAGAAATAGGTATAATTGTTCTTTTCTTTTATCTAAAAGATAGTATTGGCATTGGATAGTTTAGACACCAAGTTAGTTTCTAATTTTTAACTCAGTTATAGTTGGTTCCCTTGTTAGGAGTCTAAAATTAGACGTGATAGTGGTCAAAAAAGTCTTTTATCTTTCAATTGTTTTTCAGTCTATAAAAACCAAATGTAATCCTCATGATTTGAGTTGTTGAATGGACAAGGACCGAAGCCGTTTGCTGATGGCTGTAGCCAACAATAGCCTTGTAAGGCTAAATTATTTCTCTCTTAATGTCATATGCGTAGTATTTATTCCCTTCTTTTCTTCCATTGATCTTCTTTCTTATTAACTACTTTCTCTTCCATCGACTTCTGTTCCTAGTTTGAAATCCCTTTTCAGGTTAGCATCAGTCTTTTCTACTCTCACTATAGCTATCAATACCATGTTTTCCTAGCCACTTTTGCTCCAACTATTTACTTATTAGATTAATCTGAAACTGTGCAACTTAACTTCTGTTACTTTCTCCTCTATGCATGGCCATTAGATTGAGGTTTACAGTTACTATGTGCATAATCTCATACCTCTTCCCTATTTTTCACTCATTCTCGCTGTCAGTCTAATCACCTCCTAATGTTGACAGAGAAAATGTTAATTTCTGGATTATTTATAAGGTGACATCCTAAAGAAGATTCAATCAAAATCTTTTGGGACTTTGCTTATTGTCTTATATCTTTGCTAATGGAACCCTTTTTATTTTCCAATCGGAATTCAGTTGACCTATTCTTCCAATACTGAGCGGTAACTTCTTTTGATTGGGCCAACCACATTCTTAAAATTTTGACTGGAAAGATGCCCAGGGTAACAGAAATATTGTGCCTATTTTGACAGCTTTTGCTCAAAATTTCAGCAATTTCACCAGATTTTGAACCCCGGAAGAGAGAATTGTCTCGTTAAGTTCGACAAATCTAACTCAAAATTTAAAAGATTGGATCTTTTCCATCCCTTTCTTTCAAAATTTTGTTGTCCAAACTAAAAAAACCTAATAATTCATCTCAGAAGAATTAGTTTGATAGTTGTATCACAAGGTAATCTACACAGCTCTTCTGATAAAAACAAAAATATTATACAGAAAAAGGATGGATAAGGTACAAACCCAAAGTCCTGACCCCAATTCATAATGGAATATTAGAAAAACCGATCATACTTTTTTTTTTTTTTTTTTGCTAACGACGGGTATCCAGGCCTTTGGCCAGACTAGCCCTGCGGGCCCATACTGACCCCACAACCGCATGGACCGGGTCATACTGGGGTTGAATGAGAACCATTCAACTTTCACTGAAAGCAGTGAATAGCACTAAACACCCCCGTGTGAGTGGCCCAAGGTGTGCCTAGTGGGAGTCGAACTTAGGACGTCCAAGTTAACGGCTCGTAGCAAGTTCGTTGCTCACCAACTGTGCTACGTCCTTGGGTTGAAAGACCGAGCACACTAATGCCAAGCTATTCTATTAATACATCAGCATTATACAAGAAAAACCATAGTCACAGAAGGGCAATCATCATAGACCTTGGCCCCCAGTGGAGAAAGGTCTTCCACCTGGATGCCAATATCTTAAACACCCTAAAGTATGAGAGTTTTAAAGGTCAGCTATTTTTTAATTGAGCCATGGAGCCTCCCCCTACTTCCAAACTCTCTTAGACAGATTAAATAGGTATAATATAACTAATTAGCCATTATATGCCGACCCTATTTAGTTGGATACGCCTGAGTTGTTGTTGTTGTTTGTAATATAACTAATTAGCTAAAATTATTTTAGATCCTGGAAAAATTTTTAAAGTCCGAATATGGCTCTAAAGGAACAATACTAAGATCAATATGTAGATAATACAATTTAGGATATTTAATCTAATAATACAATTATCTAACATAACAATCTATCGGACCTTCTGGTTAAGAAGAAATACATTTGGCTACTAAGATGCCCACTTTTGAAGGTAACTAAATGCTCCTCTCTCTTTCTAAACTAGGTATTTACAATAGACAGATCATAAGCCACAGAAAAATCTAAACTGAGATCCTCTCCACATTCATTTCTCCAAAACCATATCATCCATGTACACCTTCATAGCCTCTAAGATCTTTCCCAACATGTACATTCAAAACACCCCCTATTCTAATCTTTTCTCCTTGACAAAACCTTGCACTAATCCATCCATGTCTTCCCAAAATTGCAACTTACTACTTTCATCCAATCCTACTTGCGGTGCATAAGCACAATTATATTAACGACCTCCTTCTCCAACACAAGCTTGATGTATATGATCCTATCTCCAAATCTTTTAACATCCACCAAATCATTTTTTACATCTTTACCCACTATTATGCCCACACCATTTCTATTACTTTCATCCCCCATACCAAAGTTTAAAGTTGTCCAACTCCTTTGCTTTTTTACCCTTCCATCCAGTCTCTTAAATACAGGCTATGTTAATCTTTCTTATCCTCATAACATCTATCAATTCTAGTCTCTTACCAATTAAAGATCCAATGTTCCAAGATGCTAATATAATCATACGCTTTTGGACTAGCTTCTTTACCATTACTCGTCCACGGTGTGAGAACCCTTGCCTACTTGTCACCACAATGCAGCACGTCGCTTATAGGGGACGCCCAGACTCACTCTTACTGACTTTTCACTACACCCAGATCATAGTGTAGTGCGTCACTTATTTGGCGTGGAACATCCTAGCATGACGATTATAATATGAGGTTGTAGAATCCATGCAAAAGGGTTTGGATAGGGTTTTTTTTTGGGTGCCGGATGACGAATTGACACACTGCCCTCCTTTATCCAGACTCGACCGGCAACAAACACTGGCAGAGTTATCCTACGTAATCGTGTCCCATAAAAACAAAAAATACAAGATAACACCAAATAAACAAATAAATCCCAAATATTATACTGGAGCCAAAACCAATATGGACCCCGGCTCATCCTAGTCTAAACCAAACAAACAAGTTCAGGATGATTCAAGGAAGTGCTACTGCATCATATATTGCAGCAACAGAATCTGCCTTTGTCCTCTTCAGCTTTGTAGATCTATATGGTCATCCACTGATGCAGTTGCATTAGATATTAATCCCATAAGGAAGCCCATGCACAAGCTTGGGAGGCCCATAAGGTGTTGGTGGAACTCCAATAGGCTGAAATTGATCTTTGGGTAGTTATATTATGGGTTGGGCCTTCAATTTTTTTGGGTTTCATTGTAATGAGTCTAATTTATAAGCCCATAAACTATGGATAAAGTTAGTGTGAGAGATTAGTAGTCAAGTGTTTGAGTTAGATCAGAGTACTTAATAGTTAGATAAAATTTTGTGTTGAGTTTATTTCCTTTTAAGTGTGTTAGAGTCACTAATCGAACTTTTACCTATAAAAAAGTGTGTTAAAGAGATTTAAGAGTCCTTTTTTGACAATTTAGGAATTTTGGAAGGTGTAACACAACACCAACAATTAAAGATGATTTGAGCAAAGAATATGAATTTAATTTAAGGGTATTTTGGAGTTGCAGGGTAATTCACATGGGAATGGTATCTTATGCCTGATTTCATCTATTCTCTTCTTCTCTCTTTGTCCTCTTAAGCAGATCAATCTAATCTCTTTTACATCACCCTCCATCGATCTGATTTCTTCCCATAACAATGCAGTTGTTTCCATTATCTCAGATCTGATCACAGATTTGATCATTGGAATTGCTTGCATCAGAGGTCCATAATCTAGATTTTCAGATTGCTTTATTTTGTATCAGAGCTGAACCTGGTGGCCATAGATACCTACGTTTTCAATATCAGAGTTCGTTTACCCATTAGAAAAACTGACATTTACTTATAAATGACGGGAAGAATGACAATTTCATCACATGGATTAGATGTGCAACTTTGGCCCAACAAGCCCAAACCCGCCCAAGCCCACCTCGAGTCCGATAGGGCATGGTCGGGCTAGACCTGGCTGAGTCCGGCCTAGTACGGCCCTGTCTATATAAATATATAATATAGAATCATAGATAATAATATCATACACTCAATAAAATAAATAAATAAACAAAGCTGGCCTGACCTAGCTTAGCCTTAAATGATAAAAATAAGGGTTGACGGGGTAAATCAAGGCCAACCCGGCGTGGCCCAATCAAGGTCAATAAGGGCCGGGCTGGGTTGGGTTGAGCCCAATAGAGCTGGGCTTGGACAACAATACCCCAACACGACCTATGGTTCGGCTGAGCTAAGGGGACCTAGGGTTGGGATGGGGTTTAAAAAAAGAAAAAAAAAGCCCAACCGATTGCACCCCTAACGCATACTGTAGTGGAGGTTATCAAAGAACAATAAGATCATCACTGAATCGATATGAAGATGATGTCTTCGACGAATTCTCAATTTCCCAATATTGTGATGCGACTTATTGTAAGATATTTGAATATGTTGAAGGAATCATCAAAGTTGGTTGGCAATACTTGGAATAGCGAAAAGATGCAGTTGAACAAGAAGCAATTTGTAATCGTAAACCCTTCTCATCTACAACAAACATGCTCAGAGTAAAAGTAGATGACACCAATAATGCAACCATAGGAAAAGCCAAAAGAGTCCACACAAAAGGAAGACTACTTTGATGTGATATAGCAAGACAAGGTGGTTATTATGGGTGATGCAATAATAGATTATATTGCAACAAAGGATGTTCTAACATTGAGTTTGATATTCCCAACATTTTAAGACAGGATTTGTCATCCATGATTCATCTTCTGAACTTGTTCCCTAAAACACATGTTGAGTAGGATCATTTTTCCAAGCTCTACAACTTTTTCCCTTCTTCAAAACTCGAGGGCAAGTTATTCTCAACACTGGAAAAATTGAAACATCCGCAGAAGTTTGGGAGGCACATAAGGTGTTGGTGGCAGTCCAATGGCTGACCTTTGGGAAGTTATATTATAGATTGTGCCTTATTTTTTATTTTTTGGTTTCATTGTAATAGGTCTAATTTATTAGCCCATAAAGGGGGATAAAGTTAGTACATGAGATTAGTGTTTATTGTTTGAGTTAGATTAGAATGGTTAATAGCTAGATAGAATTTTGTTTCAAGTTAATTTACTTTATTGAGTGTGTTAATAGTGATTATGAGTCCTTTTATGAGTCAATTTAGGAATTTTAGAAGGTATTTATATCATAGTTATCAAGGCGTCTCCTAGGCGACAAAGCGACTCAGCCTAGACTGACACCTTGGTCACCGATAAATCACCTTGACTTTTGACCATCTTCCATTGCCTTGGTCACCTTCTCACCTTGAGAACTATGACTTGTACACATAATACACCCCCCATCAATTAGAGATGATTTTAGTATAGAGTATAGACTGAGTTTATTTTAAGAGTTTTGGTGTCGTCAAATGGTGCATACAGGATTAGTATCCCATACCTGATTTCTTTTGTTCTCTTCTCTCTTTTCCCTCCCAAGCGGATCAATCTCATCACTTTTCCCTCCCCTTCCATCGATCTAATTTCTTCCCTTAACACAGTAACTTCTTTTATCTTAGTTCGGATCACATATTTGATCATTGGGCCCACTTGCATTTGATATCCATAATCTGGATTTTCAGGTTGCATTATCTATGTAGCTAGATTACCTCAACATATTTCTCTAGGTTAATTTGCACCATAATGAAGACAATTTCTGGCATAAAAGTTGGAATGAAGATCATATTTTAATTCACTCACCAATAAAGCTTAGAATAAATCAATATACCGGTAACTCTATAAGGAAACTGTGATGAGAACCATAACTCCAATAATGAAATTACTAATCATCATGCAATTAAGTGAGCTCTCCATAAGTATGTAACATAAATTTACAAAATAACTCTCATGAAAGTCCTCCAACCCGTTGTGGTCCTCACATTCTCTAAGACCACCATTCTAGATTGTTAACCCAACCCCAACAAAAAAAAGTCTCCTAATGATTTTGATGAACAAATCAATATTCAGTTGTAAGTAACCAACATAGGCAAAACATGACATGATTAATGTTTTAAAACCTAAATAAACTTGACACGGTGTACTGACACGACCAGACCAATCTATTTTATTCAATCCATAATAACTACAGCACATGAATTTAAATATACTTTAAATGATGTCAGATAATATATAACAAGCAATGATAAGATGCTGGAAAACCAATGGTCTCATTCGAATCTGTGAAACCATATAACTGTCAATAGAAAAATGTATTTCCCCATTTTCACCATTTGTTTTTGTTGATTATCATCCCGAAGGAGCTAAGGAATGCAATGTCCTGCACAATTACAGCCACTGACACCTCTCTCCTTTAGCCAATACAAACAAATTAAAAAGAAATTAAAACAAAAGGGAAAAAGAAATAGAAAGGTAATATTGCACCTGCTTATTAAAAAAATTAAAAATAAAACAGCATTTCATAATCCCTTGCATTAGGAAACATAGCATATTTTCGAAGTTTACTCATTACAAGCTTTCCCAACCAGGACTTACATTGATGACCACAAGAAAAATCAGACGTTACCTGGATGCCATACACAACAGCATTAACAGTATAGAAACTTGGCCTCAGCCCATCAGTTGATACAGCACGTGCCTGATGCAAATTAAGAGTAAATAATAATAATAATAATAATAATAATAATAAAACAATATAATATAAAATAAAACAAAATTAATTAATTAATTAAAAAAAAAAAAAAAGCTGATCAACCAATTCGAGTTCCAACCTGATAGTATATCTCGGCCCAGAACAGAACTAACAGTGCATATGTGGTGAAGAAAGCAAGACTTGGCATATCAAGCAAGACAGTTTGGAAAATCTGACAGTAAGTCATACTAAAATATTAGAAACAACTAACAGAGGCAGGCAAAGTCCACATATAATAACTGTAAAGCTACAATCCATGAAAAAAACATATCCAAACCTCAGGTTTTATCCGTTGCACATTCCGACGGATTGCAAAGACCAATGAACGAACTGTTAAACACAATCAATTGTACTGAACAATCAAAAACACAACACATATAAAAATGAAAATCAACTACATACAAAAGATACGAACCCGCATTCACCAAGAAGTTAAGAAAGTGGAAAACCTTCTGTGTTGTCCAACCATACTCAGGAACTCTCAATTCTATTCGAATAAGCTGGATCTGCAATAAACACACAACTACCCAAATTAGAGCAACCCAAGAAAAAGATCAACACCAACTTGATGAAACCATAATCACAAAGCCAATCAAATACTTTATTGAGATAGGTAAACCAAGGAGACTGCCCCTCTGAGAACCGTACATGAGAATTTCATCTCGTACAACTCAAGTGAAAATAAACAAATACCTTTTGCTTTATTTGAAATATCATGAACAGTTCCTGTAGGTTGAGCACTCTTTCAAGTAAATATAGAATAAGGGGAACATTTAAATAAGTTTGATTCTTCATCGAGTCATAAAAACTTACTTTTAGAAAAACTCTTCCTTCTCTTTGGGATTTAACATCATACCAACAATTCATCACTGGCTCATTGGGATAGATAAACAGAAGAAGTGGATTTATTTAGATCGCCTTTTCTCTGTATTTCATTGTATATAAAAATAACTGTTTTATCTTTCTTCTTACAGATACTCCAATACGTGGATAATTCATAATGAACTCAAAACGATTCTATATTCTGAGACCTACCCATAGAAAACCATAAGAATACATGAAAAATCCCAAAAGTTTGAACTTCAACCACTTTTTTTCCTCAAATACAAAAAACCTAGAAAGCGTAGCTTACATTCAAATGGAATCATCTGATACACAAACTAAGCCACTCACGAAATATTCCTAATGAACCCTAATGATTTCATATTATGAGACCCATCAGTGCATCACACACCCCTTCCACCCACCCCCCAAAAAAAAAAAAAAAAAAAACAGAATAATAGGGAAATATTACCAAAATTTGAAACTTATACTATCTCCTCCCTCCAATTTAAGAACCCAGAAACCCAAGATACAATTCAAGTGAAATCATAATACACAAACCCTAAACAACCAAAACCAAAATTTTACCAGAGCAATGGCGCCAACCAAGCCATAGAGTACAGCGAGGACATGAAAGATTCGATTCTGCCAAACAGGCGAGTTGTTTATATCATCCCACCAATTAGAGGCGTCTATAACTGCATAAGAGATCACCGATGACGGACCATCGGTCGACCCCATTGTTTTCTCGCCGGGAAATTCAGAAAAAAAAAATTCCCGGCGATTAAACGGCGGAAGATTCTGGAGAGGGGGAATCCCCGAAAAGGAAAATTGAAAAGCAAAAGTTTAAAAAATCTTGAACGAAAAACAGAGCGAATTGATCGGCGAAAATTCAGAGAGATCTGTGGAAGGGATTTTTATTCCGATCCCAACTAGGTGTCCAACAAAGCCCCGACGGAAACGTAGAGGAGCGATTCACGAATTTTGATTTTCTTTAAAAACGGTACATGACGGCGCAGCACGGGCAACCGGCAACAGCGGTGGATTTGTAGATTTACCGATACGATTTGATCGTGTTGGGTGCTTGAGATTTTTTTGTGTGCGGTCCAGAGGGTTTCGACTCATGCCAGCTCAATGCCCAGTTTAGGACATCATATCCGCCAAGCCACCTCACCTCAGCTCTCATGTATATTTGTAATAATGATCTCGTGTTTCGGGACTACTGTCATTAAATAATGTCTCAAACTATAGACCGTTGGATTTGGGATTAATCATGCCAATCGGCTAGGTTACGTAAATCAATGATATCAAAAATTACATGATACTCACTTTTGAATTTTTCTTTACAAAATTTTCCATCAAAACTTAAAAGTTTCAGTTAATAAAAATACTTAAAAATTAGGTTTTTGTTTTACAAAACTATCTACTTAAAGTTTAAGTTAACAAAATACTTGAATTTGAGTTTGGGTTTACAAAACCACCCACTCAAAGTTCGTTATAAAAAATATCTAATTATATGTGGAAGATGAAGAATCAATATTTTGGGTAGCTTTATAAATTCAAACTTGATTTTAGGTATTTTTGTTAACTGAAACTTTGGGTGGATAGTTTTGTAAACCTAAGCCTAATTTGAGGTATTTTTTATTAACTTAAACTTTTTGGTGGGTATGTAAAAAGAAACCCAAAAGTTTATAATCATGTAATTTTTCCTTACTTTTGTAGAACTCTACTAACTTCTTTTTGGGTTGGGAAAGGGAAGGGGGGGGATGGGAGAATAAATGATTACCCACTTTTGGATTTTCTTTATAACTATCCGCTTAAAGTTTCAATTTACAAAAATACCTAAAATTAGGTTTGGATTTACAAACTTACCCTCTCAAATTTTAGTTAACAAAAATAACTAAGTGTATGTGGAAGATGAAGGAGAATCACTATTTTGTAGGGTACATAACAAAAAAAAAAAAAATCGGAAGGGTTGGGTTGATCTCGATTGGGCCTAGCCAAGTCTGGTGGGCCTATACCCTAACACCGTGACCTGCCTATTTAAGGAACGAGGCGGTCACTGTCAATCTCGTGTCAAGCTTGATTAGGTTATGAGCTTTAACCGGGCTTTCCTCAATGGGGGCCTAATCGGACTATAATTGAGGTAATGTATCAAAAAAGCCTTAAACGGTTTTTAAATGTCTTATATTTAAAAAAATTCAATATATTTTATTAAATGATTAACAACTTAGAAAAAGGATATTACCCTTAGTTACATTCAATAATTGATAAAAATATTAATATATACATATTATATCCAAAAAATCAAAATATACATATAAATGATCGTGCTAAACGTGTCATACTGAGTTAGGCTAGTAAACGGACTAAGCCAATCAAGGGCACCCGTTGGTCTTACCCTTACACCATGTACTACTTGTTTATAAATAGGTTGGGCATCAGCTCACACATTTAATAATCAGTGCAAAGCGGGCTGACCTTTAAACGGTCGTGCCCAATTGGTCCAACTGGTGCGGGCTTGGGATTGATACTCATTGTTTTGGGTAGTATTGTAAATCCAAACTTGATTTTGGGTATTTTTGTTAACTGAAATTTGAGTGGGTAGTTTTGTAAACATAAACCTGATTTTGGGTATTTTTGTTAACTAAAACATTTAGTGAGTAATTTGTAAACCTAAGCCTAATTTCGGGTATTTATATTGAATAGAAATTTAGATAGATAGTTTTGTAAAAAGAAACCTAAAAATGGATAATCATATCATTTTTTTTTTTTTAATGCTAAATCTTGATCGATTATAATCCCACGAGCTTTAAGGATTTTTGTTTTTCATATTGGTGAGGGTTACTATAAGGGCAGGGTTAGAACATTCAACTAGGGTTTACATAAGGCCCACATGGTCTTTATAAGAGAGAGTGTTAGTATTGTCCCACTTTTAATATGTGAAAAAGTGCAAAAGAATTTGTGCAAGAATGACATAACAATTTTTTTTTACGGTACAAATAAAATTAAGTACGAGGCTTGAGCATGCTACCGGGTTATCTAAGAGTAAGGCATGTTAGCATTTGTTGAAGGTTGGATTTTGGAAATTTAATTTGAGGCATTGGATTCATATATATTATTTTAATATTATACTTGAGCAGAGAGACACTCTTCAGGCAAATACAATGCGATTTTCTTAGAAATCATAATTCTTATTCTTTATCCTTGTTGTTGCTTGAGTTCATCGGTTATTCTCTAACCACAAGAATCTAAGAATGCAAAGCAGTGAAAAGTTTTCTACTTGATATTCAGTTACTCAATAATCCATTGAACGACTACCAATCGGAGCAAAAGGGAACAGAACGCTAAAAAACATCGTCACACCTACTTATAATTAGCACGGCATGGTTTGTGGAATCATTAAAACCTCCAAGATTCTGACACGCCAAATTTGAGAAAGGGGAAATGGGGATAAAAATCTTCTGCAATTCTCATCTTGTGCAATTGCATGTTATTCTATGTGTAGAACTCGACGTGTCCAACTTTTAGTGAACGGTTCAGATGAGTTCTTGGTTGATTCTTCACCAAAACCTGGTTTGAAGTAAACTGAATCGATCCGTTTGAAGGTTCAACCAGACCGGTGAGTGATTTGAATCAAGTCTCCCAAGGAAACCTAAAACTCACGATACCTTCTCTCCTTCTACTTGATTTTCTCGTTCTGAACTTCTAAAAGGGGAGGTTTTGGTCTGTGCTCTTATGGTGGGATCGCTCTCTGCTACCCTCAATCGCGCCGAAGCTCTCAAGGGACCTACTTTTCTATTCCATCATCTCTAGTGACTAGCCTGAGCCTTCAGTAGTTCCAGAGAAGGCAGCCCTGATAAAAGTGAGCTCTCGATGCTCTTTGAGAAATCCACTCCGGCATCGAAGCTCGTTGGGTCCACTGCCACTATGAACGCTTGGATTCCACCCGCACAGCTGAGGTCTTCAATCTCCATGGCTCACTTGCCTGTCTTTGCCACCTGGATGGATTCTTAAGCTTTCTCTGCTTTGTTTAAAAGAACCCAGCTTTCCCTATTTAAAGTTCTATGAATAGAAGTAGAAAAAGGAAAAAAAAAAAAGAAGAAAAAGAAAAGAAAGGACAACAAAGAGAACAAGGGAGAGATAGATTGACGATTTGAATGAAGGTCAAGGTAGGACCATTAATTTGTAAAACAAACTTGAGAATTGAGAATTTCTGAGGGGGCCTTTATGGGCATAGAATGAAAGGTTTTTCAGAATTTGTTGAAACCAGCCATTAATGATTGAGTTTCTATAGAATGATTTGGAAATTTGGGGTAGTGGTGGTAGTGGTGACCCATCTATGTTCAAATCTCAAATGTATTCTCTCTTTTAATCCGGCGAGCTATTGACCAATCATCTCACCTCTAATCTTTACTTCCCAATACATACCATCATTATCATTTCTCTTTTTACCATCTCAGCTTTTCTCCAAAGATTGCATACGTTCCATCTTGATATTCAAAAGGGTTAGATTCCGTAAAATGTGGACTTTATCTGGTAATAGGTTTAGATTTGGTGGCCATTAATCTGATCTTGCATTTGCGTTTAAACCCACAGTGAGAACACAGAGCAGAACCTCCCCTTTTTAGAAGATACGAGCGAGAAAATCAAGTAGAATGAGCTTCCACCGAGAGCTTCTCAGTCGTACGCAAACAACTTTCTGTTCTACCGAGCTTGGATGAAAGCCCAAACCAGAACCTCTCCTTCGTTTAGTAGCGAGGGGTGTGTAAGACAGAGAGAGCCGTTTGAGAGACAGAGAAAGGGGTGAGAGAGTATCGTGAGTTTTAGGTTTCCTTGAGAGATCCAATTCAAATCACTCATCGGTCTGGTTTGAACGTTCAAACGGATCGATTTAGTTTACTTCAAACCAGGTTTTGGTGAAAAATCAACCAAGAACTCATCTGGACCGTTCACTAAAAATTAGACACGTGTCAAATTCTGCGCATAGAATAACATGAATTTGCACAAGATGAGAATTGTAGACGATTTATCCCCGGGAAATAGAGTTTTCTTTTTTCATTACCAAATGGTGGTTCTCTCCCTCTCTTGTGGTGGACTATTTCTCATCAATATCCCAGAAAAGTTCTATGACAAACAGCAGCTATTTTAAAAATAGTCTCGGACGAGATATCTTCCCCAAAACGGGAGAATGAGTTTTCAGAGTAAAAAGGAGGGATAAAGAAAAACAGTACAATGACATGCACTATGCATTTTATTTTCATATCATTTACTTCGAAAATATTACATATATTTGCCATTGTTTATCCAACGGTCAAACTGCAATTTTATCATCTAACGGCTAGTAAATGTTAGAATACCTTATTCTAGATTTTGTTTGGTTCGCATAGACTTTACCTTGCCTATGGAAATATCCTAGAATTACCGTTCACTTTCCACAACATAAGTAGTCCCTCTTGTCCTTTTTCAAGATATATTTAAATAAATAACGAAAAAAAGAGGCGAACACTAATGTGGGGACCACACTCTCAGACAAAAAACTTTAGTCCATATATATTTTATGATTGTGCAGACTAATGTGAAGGTAGGCGAACACATCAACCCTTCCTTGTGTGAAAATGGTTTGTAGCCATTGCATTGATGCAATGAACAACATGACTGAGAGCCCTTTGGAACATGTGCTCAAATATTCTAAACCCTTTGGAATATGGTGGCTAGAGAGGATATGGACTCCCCTTCTTTTCGTCTCAACGGGAATCGACGACAAAAAGAAAAGGACAGAAATGCAGAAGCACTTAATTTCAAGATAGGATTCGCTGCTCGTACAAGAGAGGCATATTTAAGAACAAAAAAGATAAGTATTGGACACTCACTCATAGGGGTGTCAATCGGTCGGGTCGGTTCGGTTTCGGTCGGGCTTAATCGGGCTTGAAGACTTTTAAAGGTTGCACCGTGTCCGCCCATTTAACTAATCGGGCTTAGTTAGTGAGGGCATGATACACTTTATATTCGGTCGGTCGGTCTCGGGCTATAATCGGGCTATTAAAATCGAGCCTTAATCGGGTTTTAGTCGGGCCTTAACCGGGCCACGGACATGTTTAATGTTAAACGGGCGTAACCGGTTTTTAAACGGGCCTTCTTTAATATTATTGAGCAACGACGGCGTGACGGACGATGGGGTTTAGTCCACTGTTGTTGAGTTTAATTGTATTATCACCATGAAATCAAAGCCACCCCACCCCCACGCCCCCCCCC
>NC_056561.1:22608135-22615120 GCF_013358625.1 Macadamia integrifolia | reverse complement strand
CCCCCCCAAAAAAAAAATCATGAAAGAGGTACACTAGACAATGTTCAGTGAACTAACAATCATATTTACTAGCATACAAATCCTTGTCTGAGTTGGATACATAACCAGTACCTTTCATTTACCATTTAAGAAGATTGCAAATATTACACAACTAAATATAACTAAATATAGACTTTGGCTAGTACAAACAGTCATATAAGGTTTGTTGCTGATAATGATTTTAAGATTTCAGAGCCTCTCTATCAAGAAAATAGAGAAGAACCTACTCTCTTCCAAGTCACATATTTAAAAACATCACAAAAAATCCAAAGCATTGATAAACATCACTCTCCTCCAAGAAGGATGTACCACTACCTGCGAGAAAGTAAAAACACCTTGAGCAGAGAAAATGTATAGAAACAGTGAAAATCAGAGAGAGAAAGAGTAGGTTCCACATAAAACAATCCATATGCAGTGAGGAGAACAAAAAACATCAGAAAGGGAGAAAAAAGTCTCATTGACAGAGAAAAATCTCAGAGCGAAAGAGGAGAGAGATCCAAAGAAATGTCTCCCTAAATAAAAAACAGTTACTCGAGAAAGCAGAGGAAGGATAAGCAATACACACAAATCAGCCATAGCGACTGCTTGACTGATTCAAAGTTATATTTACATGAAGCTCAAAACAAGAAGCTCACAAATGATCCGGAATCAAGAGAAATACCATGTAACTTCAAGCACAAAAACAAAGAGGTAGAGTCCAAACTTGTGCTCGTTCTTGATTAAAAAAAAAAACACAAAAGAATGAAAGATCTCTAAAGCAAGAGAGAAGTAGCTCAAAGAATGAACACAGAATCGTTTAAAGAAAAAAAAAATCGTACAGACACAGAGAAACAAAGCTACACAGACACAGAGATGAATGCTGCACATAAAAATTGATAGTAAACAAGTACAAATAAAACATCATACGCAGTTGACCTAGGAAGTCTCAACTACAGTTCAGTCCGATCGTCACCGGAACCCTTCTAATATTACAGGATCGGACACACCAGCAACTTGGTTCTTTTAACCAAAGGAGGCACATGCAACACGAGAGAAAAAATAAATTCTCTGAACCTTGTAAGAGAAGTAGAAACTTACCGAAATTAATCTAGCTCCAATCCAGATGCGTTTGAATGAAGGAAATGGAAGTAATAGACGGCCAACACCATATATTGCGACATCAAAGAAATGAAGAACTAAGCTCAATGGGCTTGGCGACCGGCGAATCGGCGACAACGGAGAATGGAGAACCACAGCGGCGGTCGCAGCGCAATCGCCGTAGTGTCAAACGAAGACTCGAAGAGGAAGGTTGAAGACCAACTTGGGCTCGGCGACTGGCGAATCAACGACACCGGAGAATGAAGAACCACAGCGGTTGTCGCGGCGCAGTCGCCGCAGTGTCAAACGAAGACTCGAAGAGGAAGGTTGAAGACCAACTTGGGCTCGGCGACTGGAGAATCAACGACACCGGAGAATGAAGAACCACAGCGGTGGTCGCGACTCGCGACGCAGTTGCCGCAGTGTCAAACGAAGACTCGAAGAGGAAGGTTGAAGACCAACTTGGGCTTGGCGAGTGGCGAATCGACGACAATGAAGACCACAGCGGCGGCCGCGGCAGTGTTAAACGAAGAGAAAGGTTGAAGACCGAAGGACTAGGGTTTTTGGTTTCTTTGTTTATTTTTTCTTTTTAACTCTTTCATATGGGGGTAAAATAGGTATCTTACAACCGGGCCTGGCCAGGCCGGTGCAAAATAGACCGGTCTCAATCGGGTATTAATTGGTCGGTCTCGATCGGGTGCCCGATGGTCCAAGTATCAGGACTGAGACCGACCATTTATAAACGGGCCGAGCTCAAGCCCGATGAGTTTAATAAATGGGCCGGGTCGGGCCGGGCTTTAAACGATCGATTTCAGTCGGTTCTATCGGGTCGGGCCACGAATTGACACCCCTACTCACTCATACGACCAGATGATAGTAAACACAGCGGATCCGTTTTCCAAAATTTCCACCCGTGGAACCTGCAGTGGCAACTCCGCTATAGACGTCGTCAGTCCCCTGTTACAAACTATATCTTGCAAAAAGACAAGAAAGCTATGATGATCTGCATCGCGTAGATATCCTAAGAAGGCATTTGACATGTGAAGGCATTGAAATTGAGCTGGCCAATCCAATTATGAGCAAGTTGAACCAATAGATCTCTTTTCACAATATAGAACTGCTCAGTATTCAAAATGACTTCCGAAATTGATCGATTCGGTTTTGGTTTAAATACTTTAATTTAGTTCATATTATAGTTGACAAAAACAGAAATTAACCAATTATTAATCGGTTTCAAGTTCCCAAATCGAAACCAAGTTTTATTCGGTATCGACTGTAGTTGGTTTTTTTGTTTGTTATACGAATTGTAATCAATTTGATTGGTTTGGTCTATGGAGCGTTCTTTCTCCCATATATATAGAAGAAAGAATGCTACTCCTTAGTCTATCTCTATGCCTAGACTTGACGGGTGCAAAAGATCGTATTGTCTATCGCTAAAGATTCTCATGCACGTCATTCCATTGGTCACGCCTGCTGGTGTATAATTATGTCTATGCACGGTAGTGTTTTCTTGCCCTATATATATTAGGTGAAAAAACTCTGTCCAACTGGCACAGGAAACACTAGTGCACGAGACCAATGTGAAGGTGCGTGCCAGCATCTTCAAGGCCCTTGCAATCAGGAGCAGCGTTATCCTTTGGCCATCTGGTCTCTAGCCATTTCTTGCACTAGCATGACAAAGTTCTTTCCCCTTTTTTGTTTTTTTCCTTCAAATATGCACATGAGTAGTGCATTCTTCCTTTTGATAATATTAATTTTTTTGACTATTTTTATTCATTCCAAAATGCTATAAATAAACACGTGTGGGGCACATTCTTCCTTTTTGACAATATTAAAAGGAAAGAAAACCTTCTCTGCTTTCACGGTCAATGCGTTAATCCGTAGATCAATGGGAGGCCATGTGAAGTCATCTGGATAGGAGGCATGGCTTCAATTTTTTCATGACCACCTATATTTGGTTGTAGAGACACAAGCAGACAAGGCTCTTTTCTCCAATATTCAATTATCAATTAATTTTATTAATTATTATTATTATTATTATTTATTTTTTGGTAGAAGAAGCACACTATTGATCTGAATCCATGGATTGGAATTGGGCCAAATCATGGTACACTGTATTCATCATCGATAGTGCCATCCTAGTTTGCTAAGCTGCCAAATATGGTACAACATGTTATCGACATGGTTTAAGATAGTGATATTGGCTGAGACTAATATTGGTACCTAATTAATCCGAATCAAGTATCAATATCAGATAAAAGGGTAAAATAGTAAAAAAAAACTTTTTTTTTTTTGTTTTCTTTTTTGATTAATTATCATGCTTCAGAATGGGAAATCACATTGGAGTTGTTGGATTCATCTCTATCTCTATCACATCCTTAGATAAATTCATGTGTGCCATGAATAATAGAAACTGTGCGATGCATTCTTCCTTTTAATAATATTAAAAAGTTGTGTACAAGGCCATTATGCATGGTGCATGCACGATCATGCACACAGACCCAAACGTAGACCCTCATGATCCTCATCCAATGGCTTTATGCATGATTGACGGCACGCAAAACCCTTTCCCAAATTAAATTATCAACTCATCAAATTTATTCCTTCACCAGTGCTAAACTCGGGTGGCTAGGACTCCACTCATATAAAAGGGCTACATCCGACTCAATCGAGAAGAACCCAAAGCCTTGGCCATGTCTCTTGGCACAAATGTCTGAATCTTCCCAGTTGACGTCTTCTGTAGTTCGGCTGTGACGAAGACCACCTTTTCCCGGCACCATATAGTGTGTCATCGAAGACCGGCAGTTCGTGTTAATCTCCTTCTTCAACAACAATGATTTCAGGCTCACGAAAGCACAAGGGGTTGTGCCCCGGAATTCGTCCGGCTGAGTGTTGGTATACAACACTTATGGTCACATCCTTTGGTCTATCCTTGATCTTGATATATCCATATGTCTTGGTCAACCCTAGCTAATGGATAAAAGGTCAAAGTCAACATATATGTGTTGGTCTCATGCGCCTAGAGAGGAGAGTGGAATCGGTTCCCAACCATTGAACAGGCGAGACTGAAAGCTAGAGAAAGGATGAGGACTGAGATGGATATTTAGAATCGGTTTTGTATACCAACCCGACTGTTAATGAAGCAGCTGTGGTTGCTTAGCGGGTCAGCCTGATGAGTTCGACGGGGAAGATTCAGAGATTTGTGCCCAGGGATGTGACTAAGACTTTTGAGTTCTCGGGTGAGTCAGATGTACCCTTTTTATAGTAACTCGTCCAAGTTCCTTAGCCACCTGAGTTAATGGAAATTCTAAGGGTCGAATGCTTATTTATGATCTGTTCTCTAGCAATTATCTTTTGCATGTTTTTATTGTTATAGTATCGATGAATAAATAAAATCAGTTGATAATTTAATATTGATCGAGGGAAGCATGTGTCATCTCATTGTACAGCTTTGAAAATGAATCAGTTGTTCCATCTTTTGCCATTACAAGGGTAAAGAACGATATATTTGAAAAAAAAAAAAAAAAAGATAGATGTTGGATGTTGACTTGTACAACTAATGCTATCTCTGTAGATTTAAAGGTATCTTTCTCATATAATAAATAGTGTGGTCTATATTGACACTCACTCTCCTATTATGATCATGTGAGTCCCATATGGATGTAGACCCCTTTTGCTATTTTGGAGTATTTGGGATTTAGTAAATCTTGGTCCATTCGTCACTCTCCTTAACTTGGTAGTCACCCATATGGTACAATATGGGTTCTAGAGAATCGATTTCCAACTCTTTAGGCCTTGTAATCGGTTTTGCACTCACTTACTGAGCTACATGAGGATAACACTTTCTTATCAAAAAAAAAAAAAAAACACATGAGGATACACTTCGGTTATGCTTAATCCACAAATTGGAACAAGGAGAACTCTTAAAACAATAACTAATATGTCATAATCAGATAGAAAGAAAGCAAAGAGTATGACAAAGGCGATAGAACACTTGGAACTTTAAAGTGTTTGAGACATCCGCTGTCTATAGAGAAGAGATGCCTCTTAAAAACAAACAACTGTCCAAAAGAGCCCAAAAGATACAGAAAACTAACTAATATTGGCGTCCGAAGAAATCATTCTTGATGGGTTGCAACGAAAGACTGCAAGTTGTTGAGAAATTGGGTCCAAGTGTTGTCATTGTTGGAAATAGTGTAGTGGTTATGGTTCTGGTTCGATAATTGACTCAATTTGTTTAGGTTCGATATGTGGATTCGGGATTGAACCAATTTGTTTGTATCAAACATTACATCAGCCACAAATATGATGAGATGGTGAAATCAACAAGCATTGAAGCATAACAGCTTGTGGATTGATACAATACATCAGCGCCTTGAGGAAGTTGACTCAAATTCAAAGTATCCCATTAATCCTATTCCTACTAGGATTTGAATCTCACTTGATCAGCATGTGAACAGCATTGAGCTTTACATCTAGAAGGTTGGTGAGTTTGCAAGGATTTAAAAAGCAAGGGTCCACATGGGTATATCATATAGAACTTCAGTAGTCTAATCAAATAGAATAACTCATCTCTACGTGGACAACAAAGCTTGAAGCTTTAATTGAAGATGGGAGTTCAAGCAAATCTGGTTTCTCTTACTAAAGCACGTGGATAGCAAAGAGTTCAACTCCTTATTGAATATGAAATCCTTTGAGATAATACGTTGTATACGTGTGATCAGATTACAACCTTGTTGTTCGTGAAGTGAGTCCGTAAGAAACAGAATTCCTTATGCGTGGATAGCTTGAGATGTGGTGGACAACAACATATAATAAGACTCCGAGATCGAGTAGATATGAAGTAGATTAGAGCCCTATGGATGTCTTTGTGATATAAAGAATCCTCTCGACAGAGTAAAGTGTATCTCTCCATTACTACTAAAACCGAGAAAGAGAAAGAGAAAGAGAGAGAGGAAGAGAAGCAACATTGAGATAGATCCAAAAGGCTGCTATGTTGATGGTTTGAACATGTTCTTCTATATGTCAAGCAAGCAATCATCAAAGGGGTTTACACAGGCTGAGGTAACCCGTATCTGAAATCCCTAATTTTTGTATTCTAGAGTGTTTATTGTTGAGAAACTCTAGATCAATGGTGTATTGGGTTGGGATTTTATTTTATTGATTTAAAATTGTGAACCTAGTAAGTTGGGGCTTGTCTAAGGTGTGGGGTTGTTGCCCTTGTCTGAGTTCCATCTCAGATTGAAGCAGGGATAAGTTCCTGGACCGTTGTAGCTGTTAAAAAGTTGAGTATTGGGGAAATACGAAACCCTATATGGGTATTCCTCCGTGGAGTAGGCATTCTGGCTGAACCACGTATATCTGGTGTTATTGTCTCGCATTTATTTTTCTACATATATTTGAAGTGCGTGTTGTGCAGAGTGGTGGGACATTGTCTGGTAGACTCAACCACATTGTGGTGTGAGGTGGACGTGTCGTTGTTTGCATGATTGGTAATTACGGGATTGCCCCGGCCAATCTAGAACTTGAAAATTGGAAGTTCTTGTTGGGTTGCAATTGAAGAAATTTTTGGAACCACTGATTCACCCCCCTCTCAATGTCAACCTGGGAACATCAAGTGGTATCAGAGCAAGGTTCCCTAAGGAGGAAGCTTAACAGTTTCAGGTCTGAATACTGAGAAGATATAGATGGCATCCAATGACGGTAATCGTATGCATGGAAAGATTCCTTTCTTTGATGGGTTGAATTACAACTTCTGGAAAATCAGGATGGAGGCTTACCTGAAGTCTCAGGGTTATGGAGTTTGGTCAGCAGTAAAGAATGGTTACAACCCCCCACTATAGACATCACAGATAAAATAGAGATGAAG
>NC_056561.1:22586949-22605625 GCF_013358625.1 Macadamia integrifolia | reverse complement strand
ATACTCACAATGCTTCTTCTACCTTGTCAATATCTCTTCAAATCCTTCAAGATCAACACATAAATCATCTATTAAACCTTAGATTCATCATTTCAAAGGGTATTTACAAGATCTCAAGAAACCATACTCGAATCAAGGGTTTAAAGCTTGGGTATGGTGAATGTTCACAAAACCCAACTTTTCTTACCTCCAACTGTAGATCTAGAGTTAAAGATCACTCTCCCGGCACCGGAATGGGAAGACCGAGCTTCGGCGCCGCTGAAATCCCTCTTTTCTTCCTCTTCCTTCTCTTCCTTTCTTCTTCCCTTTCTTTTCTCTCTCCTCTTTACTTTTCTCACCAACGTACGGGGGTAATAAATGGAAAGAAAAGAAAATCATAAAGCTTTATATATAATTCCTAATAAGTGAACAGTGCACTTGGATGGGTCACTCAGGTGGGTGCACCCACCTGTCCTACCCACCTGAGAGCCAAAACTTGGGATTTTGACCGGGTTCGGACCTCGACGCGAACCCCACCCCAAGCGTACGATGTAGCATACGTATATACCTTAAAATACGGATATAATACATGTTTTATCCGTACATAGCCTTATGGTAGGTGCATGTACATGGCTTGGGCACTCCCGTCTCTTCTGGCACTGGCTCGGACTTGTCGGGCCAGCCGGTGTTTAAGGTCACCCGTGCCATCATAGCTCATAAGGAACCTGCTCTAATTTCCTCTAGCTCGGTTCCTGCATGGTTAAACCGGTTCAATCGCTTAATCAGACCGGGTTTAAAAAGTAGGGTATTACACAGAGCTTTAAAGGTTACTGTTTTGGGTGTAACTATTATGGACACAGGGTGGCAGATTGTAAAAGACAGACCAAGCCTACAGCACTGACTAGCAAGAACAGCTTTGCTCCATTGTCGGAGGAAAGTGTAGAATGTTATAGGTGTCACAAGATGGGACACATTGCCAAAAATTGCAAGACCATACTTCCCCACCAGAGGTAGGAGAAAAGAAGGCAAAATGACAATTCTTCATGGAAACAAGGTCAGAGACAAAGAGAACCTATTACTGTGGCAAATAAGGCAGTATGGGTTGAGAAGAAGAAGAAAGCAGGAAGCAAGTCATTAATTGTTCAAACAACCTTCAAAGCTCACAGCAAGCCGTC
Source organism: Macadamia integrifolia (assembly GCF_013358625.1). Lineage (NCBI taxonomy): Eukaryota > Viridiplantae > Streptophyta > Magnoliopsida > Proteales > Proteaceae > Macadamia > Macadamia integrifolia. The sequence goes on along the minus strand of NC_056561.1, from coordinate 22,604,471 downwards.
ACCATGGATTCTTGACAGTGGATGCTCCACTCACATGACAGGTGATAAAGGAAAGTTTCTGAATCTGGATTCAACTGAGAGTGGATCTGTCAAGTTTGGAAATAATGATGGTGCAAAGATAGAAGGCAGAGGCATAATTAAGTTGGACAGAGGAAAGATCAAGTCAAACAATGTCCTATATGTTAGCGGTCTGATGCACAACTTGCTCAGTGTAAGTCAAATTTGTGACAATGGTAGTGAGGTTTTGTTCACCAAGGAAGGCTGTGAAATCAAGAAAATCAAAAATGGAAAGATTGTGGCACAAGGGACAAGAACTACAGGAAACTTATACACTCTGTTAGAAGCAAATGAAGATAGATGCATGATGGGACATGAAGATGAATGTTGGTTATGACATAGAAGGATTGGGCATATCAGCTTCAAGAACTTAGCTAAATTGAGCAAAATGAAGGCAGTCAGAGATCTTCCAAAGATCAAGTCTCCAACAAATCATATTTGTGCACCATGTTTAAAGGGAAAACAGACTAGGGCCACATACAAGTCAAAAGAGCATTATTCAAGTAAACTATTGGACTTGATTCATACAGATCTTTGTGGACCCATGAGAACAGAGGCAATTGGTGGAGAGAGGTACTTTATCCTATTCATAGATGAGTACTCTAGGATGACTTGTGTTATGTTCCTTAAAGACAAGACTGAAGCCTTAGATTGTTTCAAGATCTTCAAGAAGAAGGTAGAGAATGAAACTGGTAGGACAATTAAGTGCCTGAGATCTGATCAAGGGAAGGAGTTTATTTGGAATTTATTTTCTAACTTCTGTCATGAGCATGGGATTAGGATTCAACATTCTGCAGCCCGTACCCCCCAACAAAATGGGGTTGTGAAAAGAAAGAACATGACCGTTCAAGAGATGGCAAGGACAATTTTGATTGAAAACAATGTTGCTAGGAGGTTTTGGAGAGAAGCAATATATTATGCAGTGCACGTCCAGAACAGGTGTTTCTTTAGACCAAATGAATCCAAGACACCATACGAGCTATGGTATGGAAGGAGAGCCACTGTTAAATATCTTAGGGTATTTGGTTCCAGATGCTTCATCAAAAGAAAGGAGGACGGCCTCGAAAAATTCGATGACAGAGCAGATGAAGGGATTTTCTTGGGGTATTCTTCAAAGAGTAAGGCCTACAGATGTTATAATAAAAGATTGGGCAGAGTGGTAGAGAGTTCAGATGTAAGAATTGATGAACATGTACCCCATTCTAAACAGATAGAACCAGCAGAGCAGACTCCTGAGGACTTTTATGATGATGCAACTGTAGATGATGAAGTTGTGGAAGTTCAAAATCATATTGATGATGAGGATACAGATGTTCATGAGACTGACACAGTGACAGAGAGAGATGGAGGACCCAGTTTTGAAAAGTGGCAAAAAGTGCATCCCCCACATCAAGTCATTAGAGATCCTAAAGCAGGAATGCAAACAAGAAAGATGAAATCTACTACATATTCATTACTTTCTCAAATTGAACCCTAGTCTGTTGGGGAAGCAACTAGAGATGAGACCTGGGTGAAGGCAATGAATGAAGAGTTGGATCAGATAGAGAAGAACAACACGTGGGAGAGTTAGTTCCTAGACCAGCCAATAAAAACATCATTGGAACTAAGTGGGTTTTTAGAAATAAGTTGAATGAAGATGGTCAGGTGGTTAGAAACAAAGCTAGACTAGTGTGCAAAGGCTATGCTCAGGTAGAGGGGATAGACTTTGATGAAACATTTGCGCCGGTTGCAAGATTGGAATCTATACGGATGTTCTTAGCATTTTCTGTTTATAAAGGCTTCAAGGTTTATCAGATGGATGTCAAGTCTGCGTTCTTAAACGGTAATCTTGAAGAAGAAGTGTACATTGAGCAACCAGATGGTTTTCAAATTGGAGATGATCCAAACATGGTCTGTAGACTAAAGAAAGCCCTCTACGGCTTGAAACAAGCTCCAAGGGCTTGGTACTCCAGACTAGACAGTTACTTATATTAGTTGGGACTTCGGAAGGGCATTGTTGATAGTAACCTATATGTTATGACAGAGAACAAAAGTCAACTGGTGGTGGTGGTCTATGTAGATGATATCATCTTTGGAGGGCAAAATGATGAGGTGTGTAGACAGTTTGCAGAGCAGATGACGGCAGAGTTCGAGATGTCTATGCTAGGAGAGTTATCATATTTTTTGGGTTTGCAAGTGAACCAACAACAGAATGGTATCTTCATATCACAAGCAAAGTACATCAAGGAGATGTTGAAGAAATTTATGATGGAGGGCAGCAAACCAGTAAGTACTCCTATGGTAGTAGGTTGCAGGTTGAGTTCAAGTGATGAGTCAGTTAGTATAGATCAGACTCTCTACAGGTCAATGATTGGAAGCTTGCTATACTTGACCGCATCAAGACCTGATATCCTACAAGCAGTGTGTTTGGTTGCTCGATTTCAAGCTAGTCCAAAAGAGACTCATCTAGTGGCAGTCAAAAGGATTTTTAGATATCTTAGAGGTACGATGGAGTATGGTTTATGGTACCCCAAGATTGAAAGTTTCACACTCACAACATTCTCAGATGCGGATTGGGCTGGAAGCCTGGATGATAGGAAGAGCACGAGTGGTGGTGTGTTCTTTTTAGGGCAGAGTCTAGTGGCATGGCATAGCAAGAAACAAGAATCTGTTTCTTTATCTACAGCCGAGGCTGAATACATTGCCGCTGCAACTAGTTGCACACAGGTGATTTGGATGCAAAGACAAGTAACGGACTTTGGAATTCATAATGATGAACCAGTATCTATTAAGTGTGATAATATGAGTGCCATTAATATTTCAAAGAATCCAGTGCAGCATTCGAGGACGAAGCATATTGACATCCGATATCACTTCCTGAAAGAGAAGGTTAATGCAAATGAGGTGAGATTGGATTTTGTTCCTACATCTGAGCAAGTGGCAGATATTTTCACGAAAGCACTTCCCAAGGAAAATTTTGAAGCCCTTAGAAACAAACTTGGAGTTGTCACTCCACGAGCACAGTAGATAGTATGTGTGCAGGGGGAGTAGATGAGTAAGCATAGAGACATCAAATCCCTTTAGGATAGGAAGATGCGGTGGGCACTCCTTTAGGTGAGTCTATGCAGGGGGAGCAACGTCACCCTTTGTACTTGTTGCCAAAGGGGGAGAGAAGTAAAATACAATGTCAAAATGACATGTGAAGGAAGTTACCAACAATTCCAAAGGGGGAGATTGTTGAGAAATTGGGTCCAAGTGTTGTCATTGTTGGAAATAGTGTAGTGGTTCTGGTTCTGGTTCGATAATTGATTCAATTTGTTTAGGTTCGATATGTGGATTCGGGATTGAACCAATTTGTTTGTATCAAACATTACATCAGCCACAAATATGATGAGATGGTGAAATCAGCAAGCATTGAAGCATAACAGCTTGTGGATTGATACAATACATCAGCGCCTTGAGGAAGTTGACTCAAATTCAAAGTATCCCATTAATCCTATTCCTACTAGGATTTGAATCTCACTTGATCAGCATGTGAACAGCATTGAGCTTTACATCTAGAAGGTTGGTGAGTTTGCAAGGATTTAAAAAGCAAGGGTCCACATGGGTATATCATATAGAACTTCAGTAGTCTAATCAAATAGAATAACTCATCTCTACGTGGACAACAAAGCTTGAAGCTTTAATTGAAGATGGGAGTTCAAGCAAATCTGGTTTCTCTTACTAAAGCACGTGGATAGCAAAGAGTTCAACTCCTTATTGAATATGAAATCCTTTGAGATAATACGTTGTATACGTGTGATCAGATTACAACCTTGTTGTTCGTGAAGTGAGTCCGTAAGAAACAGAATTCCTTATGCGTGGATAGCTTGAGATGTGGTGGACAACAACATATAATAAGACTCCGAGATCGAGTAGATATGAAGTAGATTAGAGCCCTACGGATGTCTTTGTGATATAAAGAATCCTCTCGACAGAGTAAAGTGTATCTCTCCATTACTACTAAAACCGAGAAAGAGAAAGAGAAAGAGAGAGAGGAAGAGAAGCAACATTGAGATAGATCCAAAAGGCTGCTATGTTGATGGTTTGAACATGTTCTTCTATATGTCAAGCAAGCAATCATCAAAGGGGTTTACACAGGCTGAGGTAACCCGTATCTGAAATCCCTAATTTTTGTATTTTAGAGTGTTTATTGTTGAGAAACTCTAGATCAATGGTGTATTGGGTTGGGATTTTATTTTATTGATTTAAAATTGTGAACCTAGCAAGTTGGGGCTTGTCTAAGGTGTGGGGTTGTTGCCCTTGTCTGAGTTCCATCTCAGATTGAAGCAGGGATAAGTTCCTGGACCGTTGTAGCGGTTAAAAAGTTGAGTATTGGGGAAATACGAAACCCTATATGGGTATTCCTCCGTGGAGTAGGCATTCTGGTTGAACCACGTATATCTGGTGTTATTGTCTCGCATTTATTTTTCTACATATATTTGAAGTGCGTGTTGTGCAGAGTGGTGGGACATTGTCTGGTAGACTCAACCACATTGTGGTGTGAGGTGGACGTGTCGTTGTTTGCATGATTGGTAATTACGGGATTGCCCCGGCCAATCTAGAACTTGAAAATTGGAAGTTCTTGTTGGGTTGCAATTGAAGAAATTTTTGGAACCACTGATTCACCCCCCTCTCAGTGTCAACCTGGGAACATCACAAGCATCAATGACCTCATTTGACATTAGGAAAATCGCATTCAACATCAAACAAATTGCAGTGCAAGTTGGTAAGGTTCTTGACAAACCGTGACCATGAACACACTTTGGTTGATGCCCAACAACAAATCACTGATATCGGGAGAAACGAAGCCAAAATCAGAAAATACCTATTTTATATAAGTAAAAAACGAAAACAAGATAGAAGTCCAGTCCAAAGCAAGAAAGAAACTTCACATACATCAAGGCCTTGCTTTGCCAAAGACCAGGACGAGCTCGCCTTGGGGCATGCGTGTGTGAAAAGAAAACCTGAACTCTCTAGATACAAAAGAGCATAGTTAATCTTTCTTCCAAGGAACCCTACCCCTGTAGTTTTCATTATACAATATATGCCTCACTCTACTCTTTTCTATTAATTTCACATTACTTTGCTTTACAAAAACCAACATTAAGAAGATCAATAGCTCTTTGCAAAAAAATAAAATTTAAAAAGAAGATCAAACCCTGTGGGAGATAAAAATAAGATAAGGGGGGGGGGTGTTTCATGCACAACCACATAAAAAGGGAACACATTACAAAGTATGATATAGGGAGGATTCTGGTCATTTCGATCCCTTCTTAAGAGAAATGGGGGAGGACAAAACATGTGTGCATGGTGCACAAAACCTTTTGCTATTAGAAAAAAGAAAAATGTATTTTAAAACTTCTCTATCTTTTCTAAAATTCATTCATGGGGAGGGTTCCCTTTGACAATGTGTGCAATCTTAAGGCATTGGAGGGGATATTACGATAACCCTAAAAATAAAAGGAGGGGAGAGTGAACAATGATCTGAGTGGGGGAAGAAGGTGGCGTGCAATTGGACCTAACTTATCTCTAATTCTCTTTGCACACATGGCACTTGTACATTTTCAAGAAGAAAATTAAACAAGAATTAGAGGAAGCAAATCCAGTGCAATTTCACTAAAAATCTGGCAATGGATCTTCTCCAGCCCGATGGTGGCGGGGAGGCGCCAATGAAGAGAGAGAGGGAGAAACAGGAGAGGAAAAAAGGCAAAAAGGAAAAAAGGAAAAAAGGAAAAAACGAAAATACGAGAGAAAAAGACACAAAACTCCCACTGGTCCTCTCCAGACTCCAGCCCAGGATCCGAATCCTGGAAATCATTATCCCATCCAATTTAAGAAGTAGGTTCGATGTTCGACTGAAACTCGTTTGTTCAAAAGTGGGACCCACCATCAGATGTTAAACGGAAACCAAATAAGAATTACGAGTTATGACTTATGATCTATCTCCAACTTTTCTTCTCCGGCGACGGCGAGACAATTCCGATTACTTTAAGTCCTGAGACAACATTTTCCTACACTCCTTTCGTCTTTCTCCTCGCCCTACACGGCACAGAGCTAGGCCATACCAGACAAAGACACCGGAGGGCCAAAGGCGGCGATTACGAAATGCACCGATCGCTTAACTGTTATTGCAGAACTCTAATAACCACCGTTCGACTACCTATTCTACCGGCCAGAACCTTAACAAATGCTTTTTATTCCTCCACGCCCCGGAGACCTCACGAGCAGCCTTCCAAGGCACTGATAGGCTCTCCGGCTCGAATCCAGAAGCTCATCGCCTCTCAGAAAGATCCACTCCTCGCCAAAGAAATCTTCGACCTCGCCTCTTTTGAACCGAATTTCCGGTATTCTTTCTCTTCCTTCCATACTCTCATCTGTAAACTTGGCCGCTCTCGCTACTTCTCTCTCATGGAAAATCTCATCCATCGCCTTAAATCAGAACGTTACTCCGTCACTCCTGGTCTCTTCTCCGATATCATACAAATCTATGGCGAAGCAAAATTGCCTGAGAAAGCCCTCAAGACCTTCTATAGTGTGCTCGAATTCGACTGCAAGCCGCTCCTCCCCAAGCATCTCAATCACCTCCTCCTAGTCCTTGTTAGCTACACAAACTATCTCCATACGGCGTTTGATCTCTTCAGGAGCTGCTCCGATCGGTTTGGTGTATCGCCCAACACCAAATCCTACAACATCATGATGCGTGCTTTTTGTCTAAAAGGCGAGTTAAGCATCGCTTACAAGCTGTTCAATCAAATGTTTAAGAGAGACATTCTGCCGGATGTCGAGTCCTACCGGATTTTGATGCAAGGATTGTGTAGAAAGAGTCAGGTTAACAAGGCGGTTGATTTGTTGGAAGATATGCTGAACAAGGGATTTGTGCCTGATACATTGACTTACACCACTTTGTTGAATAGCTTGTGCAGGAAGAAGGAGCTGAGGGAGGCATATAAGCTTCTTTGCAGGATGAAGGTGAAGGGATGCAATCCTGATATTGTCCATTATAATACTGTTATCTTGGGATTCTGTAGGGAAGGGAGACCACTTGATGCTTGTAAGGTTCTTCGGGACATGCCTTCCAATGGTTGCATTCCGAATCTGGTGTCTTACAGGACTTTGGTTGGTGGATTATGTGAGGCAGGGATGCTTGATGAAGCAAAGAATTATTTGCAGGAGATGATATCGAATGGGTTTTCTCCACACTTCTCGGTTTTTCATGTTATGGTTAAGGGTTTCTGCAACAATGGTAGGACAGATGATGCTTGTGGGGTGCTTTTGGAAATGCTCCGACATGGGGAAGTTCCGCATATGGATACTTGGGCGGAAATTGTTCCGAGAACCTGTGATACGGTTGAATTGATGAGAATGGAGGAAATATTGGGGAAGATTATGAAGGTAGACATAAACCGTGACACAAGAATAGTGGAAGCAGGTGGTGGTTTGGAGGAGTATGTAATCAGGAGGATACAAGCCAAAACATGGAGGGCTTGATCATTCTGTGATGTTGGGAGTATGAGCTTTCTTGAACCTCTTCTTGAAGCTCAAGGTGCTAGTTAATCCCAATGGTTCTTAGCTTCACCAACTGCTAAGACAGCTCTCCAAATAACAAAACAACGACACAATGCCAATCAAATTTCAATGTAGAAAAGATGGTCATTTGAGAGGATGAATGGAACTAGTTGAAGTGAAGTAAAAGAGTTCGAGGATCAACACCATTATGGCTCCTTGTGGAGAATGCGCTAGAGCTTTATTCACTGGATTAAGGTGGTCCAGATATGTCACAGTTCTTGGATTATTTTAAGTTGAGGATAGAGGTGAGGTTGAGGATCTTGAGGGCTGGTCCAATTTCACTCAAGTAATGCTTTATTTTTATTTTTAATTTATATATATATATATATATTTTTTTTTTCATGTTGCTTTGATTTGTGATTTGTGATTTGTGATTTGTGGTTGATGCAGATAAATCTCAATTATGAGAATATTTTAGTGCAAATATCCCTTAGGTTGGGATACATAAGTGTGGCCTTTGGTCCTAGGGGTTTTCATTGTAATGGTAATGAGCCTAAACTAAGGGCAAGAGCTAAGACTACAAGATTAGTCAAGCAAGATTAATTTGGTCCCAATTTTTGGGGTTATTGAGTCATGCTTATGTTAATAGTTAGCAAAGTCATAGCATTATTTGGAATTTGAGTCAGTAATTCATTTTAAGTTTATGTTCTGTTTTTTGGAGTCATTGTTTGAGTAGGAGTGTCAAATACTAATATGTTTTAACTATTCCAAGTGGTACTTTTAGTTCCAAGTCAGTTTATGATTATTAGGGAGTTAGTTTATGAATTCTATTTGTAGAGATAGTGGCCTATGGCTTTACTCACAAATTTATAGGTTAATAAAATTCAGTTTTCTGCAAGTACTATGGATTCAATGTAAGTCTGAGGGGATTGTAAGGTTCTATTTGCTGGATTTCAAGGGGGCTTCTAGTGGATTCGCCTGTTCTATCTTTTTCATCCTTCAATCTTATTTTACTCAACAGGTTCATTTTAGCTTTCACTACCTGCGGCACCTGTTTCTACTCATGGTTCTGATAGGGTTCTTTATCAAATTATCTCTCTGATTACTAATCTGTTATGGTTCAATCTGAAATATAAGATTCTGAAACTTGACTAGGGTTTTGAGCCATTCTGAGGTAAAAACTTTCTCCCACTGCTGTCCTGTATTATGACCCTCCTCAGACCCTGCAGTGGTGGGACTCATGTACCCTGTTCTGTACTAGTCTCTTGCTAGATTTTTCTGTTTCGGGATTAGTCCAGACTCCAGATTAGTGGGTTTGATTGCAAATTTGTAAGTTTTCTTATATTTCAGCTGCAAGGCTGAAGTGGATCTGTTAAAGTAACCAGTGTTCTTTCTTTATTGTTGCTTTTCCGCTTGCTGATAGAACTGGATGTCATTAATTTCTTTTTTTGCAAATTTATAATACTCTTGGTGTATTGCTTTGTTTCTTCCTTTGCATTACTTTGTTTATATCTTTACTTTCTGCAATGATTATCTTGTTTCAGATTCAAGCCTCAACATCCTGTTTCTATGTCATTTATTTGGCCTTATGACTTATGAGCTTGGGATTTACTTCCATGTCTTGTTTTCTTGTACCACTTTGGAACCTAAGTACCAATGTCCCCCTTTTTGGTTTGGGGGAATTTGGGGCTGTAGACTTTAGATCTTGGATTATATTTTTATTCCAAAATGATCAGTTGCCTGGATTACTCCAATTATTTATGGTTGTAGGAAGTAGGGTCAATACTATAGCTCAAGTTGTTGAATGCATGGACAAACCCTTACATGGCTTGGCTGTGTATTCTGCAACTTGATTTTGGACTCATCCGATGTAAGACAGGTATTAACACTGGATATAGCTCATATAAGCTATATAATTTATATTTTAGTGGAGATAACTTGAAATGTTTTGATAATAGGCTGGATCAAACCATTATGCCTTTGGGCCAGGGCTTATTGATACTGGGGTTGGTTAGGGATGTAGGCCCTTCAGTAGCGGGCCTAACTTTCAGCCGAGTAATTTATTTGACTGTTAATGGGCTCTGCATGATCAGGGGATTTGCAGAATGCTTCAAATTTGATGTGCTGAACTACCACTTTGTTTTAGTGCAGGCTTGTAGACACAGTTCAGGAACCTCTCTAAATTTGAGACCTTTTTCCTGTATGCTGTGTAGAATACACCTGAGAGATGTGTGATGGGTTTCTACTGGATGTGGGCCCCAGAAAAGCGGTACCACATATGGTGGAAATCCTTGGAATGGCCCTTGGTTATATTGAATGGTGAATACAGGAAAAGGCTGTACAAGATACCTTTTTCTGAGTTTTACCATTATCACCTTATGCGTTTGGCATTGCTTAACCCTTTATGTGTAGTTGTATCTGTACAATTTGTCTGAGCATTGGATTTCCAGTTCCACAATGGTATATTGAGATTCAGGGTATGGGGAGATCCTTTGCTGTTTTATTTTCATTGCTCCTTTGCCACCTCACAGTTGGTTTAAAAGAGATACAGCAGCTGCTGAAAGAGCACATGTAATGTATGTATATGCAAGTGTTAAAATGGGGACCTGGATATAAAAATTTTGGTCATTTGTCTTAAAATTAGCCATAAGATATATTGCTATAAGCACTTGTGTTTTACAATGACTCTTTTGAGCTACGGTGATGGGGACTGTGCCAGAAAAATAAGTAAAAAATAATTCTTTGCATTCAAAATAACAGCGGACCAAGTGGCAGCATTTGGTGTCGCTCAAATTTTGTTGCCTTGCTGTACATGCCATCATCTATCTTCATTCATTGATTTTCAGTTCAGTATAACATTGCCACATGCCAGAGTAATGCTTTAAATTGTTTTAGAATTTCACTTCTGATTGAAGAACAGGGATGAACATGGACCATCGAAAGAAAACAGAAAAAAACACACATGGTGAGCCGCAGAGTTGAGATAGGCCACTAAGTTGACATAGAGTACGGTCTATACAAGTAATCCCCCGGCTGTCCAATGGCTGAATGACCAAATCATCAATAATTGCAGCAGCAGTAGGTGACAGTTTGGGATGCCCTCCAAGACTGTTGGTCTAGGTTCAGAAAGGAGTCGTCTTGGATGATTATGTTTCTTATATGTCCTAATAAAAAAACAATACACAAAAGTAACATGGCATCTCTGCTGTTATGTGCAAACACCTAAATTAAATCACAATAGTATAACTCACAACATGGGTGGGAAGAATCCGGGAAGCAAACTGCTTGTATGTGCAATTTAATGATTGGTCCACTCAGTCTGAAATGGATAGAATGCTATATGTCTTCTCCCTAATAAATTGCAAGATAAAATCATTAACATTGGTTCTGCATAGCTTGGCACTAAGAGTATGATTTGCAGATTTATGTTAAATTTTACTACCTGCCCATTTATTATGAACTTTGAGCATCCTTATCATGATTATTTGATGTTATACCATGGGTTTTATTTTTATTTTTTTTGGTGAAGGCTGATTTCTGTTTGGGATGTGCAGTTGGGAATCGCCAATGCTAGAAACTCTATGAGGGCAAGCATGTGGAGCGAGGCAATACTATGTATTAGTCTAAGACGAGCACATCACAACGTGGGAGCGACCATCGCAGGTGGTTAATCTTTGAGATGTTTTCCTTCATTACATCCTTCTGCCAAATGTATCTGTCTGCATGGAGTGAAACTTGATCATTTGATACTTGGCAGCAGCTAGACTAGCAATTCATCTTTTTTCTTTCATGGTTCTTGACATTGAAGTACAAGTGAGGAATTCCTGGTGCAATGACGTCAATAATATTAGCGATTTTGGATTCCGAAGTTGGGTTTTGTTACTTATGGAGAGTGTCCTGAAACTTGTAGGAGTTTCGCTCCCCTAGTTTCCATTCATTGTATCAGTGAAATATTCTCAGGAGAGATATCTAATAGGTCATTACCTGCTATATCAATTTGTTATACAGTTTTGAATTTATTCCTTTCTGAATCTCTATAACCATGTTGAAACAACTGGTCTACTTGAAAATTTTGATTTCAAAGGGAATAGGAGAGTTGGATGATCAAATGTTCAGGAGTTTTAACTTTCATGGTTTCTTTAGTTGAAGATGAGGAAGATGGTGATGACTGATGTGTGTGTGTAAGAGAGAGAGAGAGAGAGAGAGAGAGAGAGAGAGAGAGGGGACTTGGAGGACGTGAGGGACTGGCGGGGGAGAGGGATCAGACTGTAGAGAGAACACAGAGGGGTGTGGGAATAAATAAATCGAATGGGGTAGGAGAGAGAATGGGAGGGAAAGAGAGAAATATTGGTGTTTTGCTCCCTAGCACCAGGGTCGCACCCTAAGTGCCTCACAGCCGGCTATTGTGTGTTGGAGGGTCTGACACACTTGAGAAGATCCCGTTCCTCCAAATGCTTCCCAGGCATTATTGATGTAGGAGGAATCTCTCACAGTACAACAATTTTTTTTTTGGTAATCAAGAAAGGGTGCTCCATGATAGTGATCATAGCCCCCAAGACAAGCCCTTACACAGCAAGTGGCCTTTCCAAAGGATTAACGGGCGATAGTGGGGCAATGCCAAGGAGGGAGAGAATATATATCATACATATCACAAAGTCTTGTGAGAGAGCATACATTAAGTAGGTCAGGATAATTACTTTATTTTACAATGAAATAATTTGGATTAAAAAAAGGAGAATAAAAATACATCTAGAAACTAGAAAGTAAAATATGATAGCAGTGTGCTTTGCTGGGAGAAGTGTGCTTCTCCATTCAACCTTGGCCTCCACCCCTACATACTTAATAATTTGTTTTGCAACACCCCCACCCCCCAAAAAAAAAAAAATCTGCAAAACTCTGGATTCCATATACCTTCATTTCTGGAATGGTGATAAGGTGGACAAGAAAAGATGCCACCTCATTGGGTGGGGGAAAATCTACCAACCCAAAGCGGCTAGAGGCCTTAGGCTCACGGATTCTGAAACACATAATAGGGCCCTCCTCAAATTGGGATGGAGACTGTTAACCTGTGAAGATGAAGTTTGGGCAAGAACCATTAAGGTTAGATATTTCCATAATAGATCTCTTTTCAATCAAAAGACCATGAAGATAACGGGATATTTCTGTTGGAATAGTATAGCCAAGATCATTCCTCTGCTAAAGAAAATTATTATAAGGAAAATTGGGAATGAATCTGAGACATTCATATGGAATGACCCTTGGGTGAGAAGGGGGAGGAGCATTCTTGATCTTCCCCAGTCTAACCACCATAATACCCCATTGACCTTTGTAAGTGAACTTGCATCTTCTGGAAATTGGGATATAGCTAGGCTTAACTCCCTTTTGTTGTCTCATTTTGTTGAGAATATTGTCCAAATAGCGGTATCTCAACAAAATGATAAATGGTTGTGCCTTCTTACAAAGGATGGGGTTTTTAAAACCAGCTTGGCTGCGGATCTCATTTTGAAACAGTTTTTGGTAAAACCGACTGGTGGTCCCCACAAGTGTAGGTGCTCATCCTCTTGCCCTCAGTGGTGGCGGTTTTTATGGAAAATAAAGATTCACCCAAAATTCAAAATCTTTCCTTGGATGGTTATCAATAATGGACTTCCTACTAAAGACAGATTATCGAGGTGGGTAGACATTGCTCCTACTTGTGGACGGTGCCATAACAATAGGAAGACTTTGTACCATGTGTTTTTTGAATGCAAAAAGTCCAAACATATCTGGCATGCTAGTCCTCTAGGCTTCAAATCGGACCTTACCCCAGTGACAACTGTAAACTCTTTGGTAATGCATTGTTTCAACTCTTGCCTAATCCCCAAATCAGACCTAACATGGTTCTTCTCCATCTTTATGTTTACTATCTATTTCATTTGGAGACATAGAAACCAGTGTGTATTCAATGACCAAAAACCAAAGTGAACACATATCCTCAAGCAAGTAGATTTCTGGATATCCTATGGGATACCAAACAGTCGACCCAAACATCATGTAATATCTGATCCACCATTCTCAAATCATATTACCCCATCACACATAGATAAAAACATCATCATCATCCGAAGTGTTAAGGAATCTAGATCAAACAGTGCAGCATGGGCACTATGTCTCATCTCATATGGTAATTGTATACTAATAGAAGCAAATTTCTATGTGACAGGAGAGGATTGTGAGGGGGGAGGCACTTGGACTGATCCATGGAATGTCAAAAGCAAGGAGAGAACATGTGAAGATAGATCATATCTGGAGTGATGCTATGGAAATTGGATGGTTATTGGAAAATAACCATGATGTTTTACTTAATATGTGGCCTAAAACTCTAATTTCAGTATGCATAGAACTAGATAAACATCCATATTACCCCAAATTTTGTATAACAACTAGTAATAGATATATGAGGGACTTAAAAGAAATAGCCAAAGAGGAAGTACGGGAAAAACAATATATTTGTAGGTTGGATATATTATGTAATAGCTTATAACTATGTTTGTTTCCTCTGAATAACCCTTTGACATTCTTTAGGTAGGGCGGGTTCTGGTTGAGCCCATCAGTTGGATCAGTTTCCGGTTCAACGTTCAGACCGGTCCTTCTCCTGTCCACAATCTCCATCAGCCGGGCCTTTAGAGCAGTTTAGAAAGCAGTTTAGAACTCGAGAGGGTCTCACTTCAAAATATGAAATGGTAGTAGGGTTTTATAACTCTTTAATGATCTTCTCCCTCTGTTACTAAGCTCTGCAATAATGGAGGACTCTACCCTCCTCCCCTCCCAAGATCCTAAACCCCGACGAATCCCCAAACGTTTCATCAAGAACCAAATCCCAGATTCCATCACTAACAACCCTTCCCTCAACGCCGCCATTTCTCTCCTCCCTTCCAATTATAGCTTCGAAGTCCACAAATGCGTATGGCGAATTGTCTCCTCAGGCGCTAAACGCGTCGCTCTCCAATTCCCTGAAGGTCTACTCATGTATTCCCTCGTTCTGTCTGATATCTTCAAGACCTTCGCCAACGTTGACGATTGTTTCGTCCTCGGCGACGTCACTTATGGCGCTTGCTGCGTCGATGATTTCTCCGCTACCGCCCTCAACGCTGATCTGCTCATTCATTACGGCCATAGCTGCTTGATCCCTATCGATGCTACCAAGGTTCCCTCTCTATACGTCTTCGTTGAAATCAAGATCGACGTAGACCGCCTTGTTGAAACGGTTCGATTGAATATCGATTCTGCGGAGACCAAGAAGATTGCGCTGGCTGGGACAATACAATTCGCGGCAGCGATTCGGGCTGCGAAGCCTTCGTTGGAGAGTGTTGGATTTGAGGTTTTGGTTCCACAGTTGAAACCCTTGTCTGCCGGTGAAGTTCTAGGTTGTACTGCTCCCACGATGCGGAGTGGTTCGGTTGATATGGTTGTCTTTGTTGCTGATGGGAGATTTCATCTTGAAGCGTTTATGATTGCAAATCCTGCAATTAAGGCTTTTAGGTATGATCCTTATCTTGGGGTTTTGTTCTTGGAGGAGTATGACCATGTGGGTATGAAGGATGTGAGGAAAAAAGCTATTTTGCGGTCGAGGGAGGCGAGGAATTGGGGGATTGTTCTTGGGACATTGGGAAGACAGGGGAACACCAGGATTCTGGAGCGTTTGCAGAAGAGGATGACAGAGAAGGGTTTTGATTGGACGGTTATGTTGATCTCGGAGTTATCGCCTGCGAGGATTGCTCTGTTTGGAGAGTCTGTGGATGCTTGGATTCAGATTGCTTGTCCTCGGCTGTCTATTGATTGGGGTGAGGCCTTTGAGAAGCCTCTTCTGACCCCATTTGAGGCAGAGATTTCTCTTGGGTTTATTCCTGGTTGGTGGGAAAGAACATCTGTGGACTTGAAGTCCAGCTTGAATGGCAGTGATGGGTTACAGTGTGAGAATAATGAATCTTGTTGCGGGTATAACAATGGGGAAGTGAAGACTACAGCAGATGGGGCTACGGATTATCCAATGGACTATTATGCTCAGGATGGAGGGGAATGGAATTGCTCATACTCTAAGAAGTCATCGCATCCTTCACGAAGAAATCTTCGCTCTTGTTGTGGTAATGGGGACACCTCTTGTAATCGTAAGAATTGAAGCATCTATATCATTAACATGCTAAGACTGTATATTTAGATGGATTTAGGAAAAGAATACATTGAAGAGGGTGTGGCATTCTCTTTTGTATGTACTTCGCCGTCAATTTTATAAAATGAGTTTCTGATTTGGATTATTTTTTCCCTTTATGGCTTCTCCTTGTATACTGTCTTCTGTTTTTCAATTTTTGAGATTGAAACACTCCTACTCTGTGGCTTCTGGTTCTGCTAATGGAAGTTACACAGGCTGGGCCTTGTCTATCAAAAGAAACATTCTGAGGGGCATGGCCTAGGCTACTTGTTGCCTTCGGTAAGGGGGGAGAAGTAGCCATACTGGCAGCATTATGCGAAGGGCAATCAGAATTTGGTTTCTACCTCTATCACTATGAGTATCTGGCTTGATTCAAGACCAGTATGTACCCCTCATATAGAAAGCTTTTGTAGAATCAACTTGGTGAGATGCACTGCATATGTAGGACTGTCACTTTCTTTCCATTCCAGTTCCACCTCCCGAGTGATACAGTTTGTATCCTTACTGGGTATTCGGACCCATATAGTTAATCCCATTTAATTGGGATAAGGTTATGCTGCTTGTTATATTTGGAAAAAACCATTTGAACCGATTTGAGATACAATGGGATAATATAGCAAATCTGGGCAGCCAATGAGCCCTCATTGGGTACAGTTTGATAGGAGCCTTATTAACAGGTTGAGTTTCATTTGATACGCAGAAAGTCCGTGGTTTAATTGCTTCCCAATATTGATCCAGGGCTTGCTGCAACTTGATCAGTTTGTGATCCCCTTGGGTTTTCATTCTGACCCTCCATGGTTCTTTTACTCGATTCTTTTAAAAATAATAAATAAATAAATAATTATAATTATAATTGCACCCCAGTTCATATGTAGAGTACTCCACAAAAAAATTTCTGTTAATTATAATTATAATTGCACCCCAGTCAAGCAAGATATCTCATTATTGGGGAGTGGGGAGGCTAAAAATTTCTGTTCCATGGACAGGGTACTTGGGTCCCACTATGATTGCTAATTGTTGATTGTGCCTCGTGTGTAAAGTTTGTAATTGTATAATTACAACATAATCAAGGTTGACCTGCACACCTTATCCCAAAATTTAAATGCTATCTAACATACTGATGAGCACATTTATGTGTGAAATCTAGGGTAGTAAAACATGCATTTTACATATTTAGAATGGAGCTACCTTGGGTTTTACTCTCTTTTTGCAGGTTTTATATTTTCAAGGCCTTAAGAATTATCGGGCGCTATATCTTAAATTTTACACGTAAAGAGGTTCTATTTCTTTCCATGGTTGCGAAGAGGACGAAATTCTGAGCAAGATGGACGTGTTCAATTAAAAATATACATTCGTTTGGTCACCCGTACAAATGATTATTCTTTTCGGGTCAGAAAAAGAATAATGGATCAGAACTGAACCGAGATGCAGAACCAGCCCGTTTGCAATTGTCCTAGAGGTACAAGGAATACTCCAAATACCAACAAGGATCGATGGACCACATCCTTAAGTGATTGAAGATTTGTTTTTGGTAACAACAACTATCTAGTATAGTTGGTGAGCTATGGTGTATGAAATTCCCTTGCTCACTAAGAGGTCTCAAGTTCGAATCTCATGGTTGTTTTTTTTAGAGAATTTGTTGAAGATTTCCTGCTTTTTCATTCACTTAAAGCATGAAGGGGATTTCCACATCAAATTAGAAGCAAGGAAAATCGTGGAAGCAAGAAGAGAGGGAAAAAAAAAAATGAAA
>NC_056561.1:22586804-22586929 GCF_013358625.1 Macadamia integrifolia | reverse complement strand
AAAAAAAAAAAAAAAAAAAAAAGGGAGAACCAAAGATTGTCCAAATCTTCTCTCTCCTCCACATCATCACCAAAATATTGTCCAAATCACACAAAGAAGAAGAAAATCCTCCCTAGGAGAGAGAA
>NC_056561.1:22568182-22585380 GCF_013358625.1 Macadamia integrifolia | reverse complement strand
TTAAAAGAAATAAAAAAATAAAGTGGCTGCTCTCCCTGTGTTCGACCCGTAGCTACACTGATCCGTACGCTTGCGGTTACATTTTAAATCTCAAACACATAGCATATAGTGCATATGGATGTGATTGTTTGTATGGTCTTTCTTTTCACTTACTAAGCTCGTGAGTTCATCCCACGTGCACACCTCTTTTTGATGATTTTGCAGGTCACCCGCCTGAAGATCAGGAGTCGGGCCCTACTGTCGAGTTTCCCGTGGAGGATTGGTGGATCCCCGAGGAGTATGAGCACGGTGCTGATTACATGTGTGAGGGTTGTGCCGCAAGATCGCAGTAATGACACCGTACAGGATTTTGCTTTTTGATTCTTTTGATGACCTCCCCTTTTGTGTACTTGATACGTAAATTGTTATTCTCTGTGTATATATCATGCCTGCGGGCTCACATGTACTTGGCTATATACTATAATTTAGGTATCAAGTATATTGGGGATATTTATAGGTAATTTAAGACTTCCGCTGAACTTTTGAACACTTATCTTAGATGTGGGTATGCTGTGGTGGGGTACTGTATCAGATGATCCTGACAAGTTTGGGTTAACCAGAGTTAACTCGGTCACCGATCCGGTTCTGTGTGAACGGGGTGTGACACTAGCCCCAGAATGGAATAGCCAGTTGCCTTCAATGTTAGTCAGGTCCTGACACTTGGGTATTCAGCTACTTCTGAATCAAGGTGTTACAGGGCTTCTATTTCAAAGATTCACTAATGGGATGATATTCCATCATATGTTTAGAAGCGAATATGGTCTATCAATACACTCCCAAAGATTAAAACTTTCCTATAGAGAGTTTGTAATGAAGGTATTGCTATTGGTTTGTCAGGGAATTTAGTGCAAAAGATTGTCCCCTCACGGTGACTAAAACACACATAATCCTTAGGTAGTTGTCACAGACAAAGAACATGAACTATTTAGGGACTAAAGCCATACATGTGTGTATTTTGAGAAGCTTTCACAAGCTTTTATCACGAATTGAAGTTCCACGTGCTTGGAGATGAGTCCCATGAACAAACCTTTAAGGTCTTCTACAGTCTCCCTCACAGATCTCTCTCACATCTCTGCGAGTAACTGTGATTCATGTAATATGACTGCAGAAACCTAAGAGTGACTACTTATAGTAGTCTACCCTGCCCTAACCACTCCCACAATGGCTGGGTTGGGCCTATCCAAAAACAAAGTGGGTTGAACCACTATGGGCCCATATGGATCAACTGTATTAAAGTAGCTAAAAACCCAACATTCTCCCATTTGGGAAACATTAATACAATATCTTTCCATTTGGAGTCTAGCCATGTATACCCATAGCTAAAAATCTCCCACTTTAAACTTTGATTCAAACAACTTGTCCCTCATGTTGAACAGCAACTAAATACACCCTTTAGTATATAGAATGCATCTATATACTATCACAAACACAAGAAATGCACTATCTAAATCACTTGGGATAAGGACAAGGAAACAACGTTATGCACATGTGATCACATAAACGTGTTTCCTTGTAGGTCCTTAACCTGATTAGAGATCATCCAACCTTGAATTACCTCATAGGTAGAAACTTTAATATTAATAAGTACCTTGGTAAACAGCCATAACCTAAGATTAATACCTTTATTTTGGCAAAACGCTTGTGGTAAACTACCACTTCTTTGGATTTAGGCTAAATACGATCACAAATCACAAATTTTGGCTAAATATCACCCTTTACCATAACATGTCAAAATAAATGGGTTACATCCATATAAATTGTAACCACATAACAATAAAATGACAAAACGGGAAGAAAGTCACTGAATTAAAATACTCATAATCTAAAAATAAGCAAAAAAGTGTGCTCACACTCAACTAGAGGATAAAACTCCTACTAATCAAGCATATCAAAAGATCATAGTACATTTATACTAGAGACATAAGCCTTAAAGGCTCCCATAGGAAAAGCTTTCTGAGCGGATCCCCCATAATCTTCTTACTAGTAATTTACTGAACATTGATCTCCTCATTATCAACCTTCTCTCTGACAAGCAGGTACTTGATATTGATGTGCTTTAAATTGCTAGACTTCTTATTGTTCGTGGAGAAGAACACTGCAAAGTTGTTATCACACCACAATCTCATGGGCTGAGAAATAGATTCTACAACCCTCAGCTTAGAAATAAAGTTCCTCACCCATATAGCCTGCTTGGTTGCTTCATAGAGTGCCACAGACTCTACTTGCATAGTGGACAAGACCAGAATGGTTTGCTTAACGCTCCTCCACAAGATAGCTCCACCACCCATCAATAAGATGTAACCAAAGGTGGACATCCTATCAACCGTGCAACCACTAAAATCAGAGTCTGAATACCTTATCACCTCAAGTCTATCACTACTATTGTAGACCAGCTTGAAGTTCCTTATCTCTACAGATACCTCATAACCTTCTTTATTACTATCTAGTGAGCTATACTAGCATTTGGCTGAAACCTCCAAGCACACTAATGGCAAAGGCAATGTTTGGACAAGTGCATACATGCGGCTCCCTATAGCAAAAGCATATAGTTTGTATTAAGCTCCTCTCCATGTTAGCCTTTGTGCACTGCTACTTGTTCAACTTGTCTCCCTTACTAATGGGTGCATCTCCACCTAAACACTGAGACATGTTGAACCTCTTCAGGACTTTGTCAACGTAAGCATGCTAAGACAGTCTGAGGAGTCCTCGTCTTCTATCATGACTGATCTCTATCCGGAGAACATAAATGGCCACACCCATTTCCTCCATCTCAAAGTTCTTAGATAAGAACCATTGGGTCTCAAGAAGTAGGGGCACGTCATTGTAAACTAACAAAATATCATCAACATTTAGCGTAAGGAAAATGAATATGCTCCCAGTGACCTTAATGTAGATGCACTAATCTATGGGGTTCTCAGTAAATTCAAAGGATGTCACCACCTAATCAAACTTTTAGGTAACATTGCCTAGAGGCTTATTTCAGACCATAAAGTGACTTCTTCAGTTTGCAAACCAGATCCTCCTTTCCTACCTCTTCCCCTCTTGTTGGCGTATGTAAACTTGCTTTGCAAGGTCTCCATTCAGAAAAGTTATCAACACATCTATCTGCTATAGCTTAAGATCAAAATATAGGCAACAATAGTCATAACAATTCTAAAAGAATCCTTTGAAGAAACTGGGGAGAAGGTCTCTCTGTAGTCCACACCCTCTCTTTGAGTAAAGTCATTTGCAACCAACCTAGACTTGTAGCGTTCGACCCTTCCTTGAGAATTAGACTTGGTCTTAAGGACCCATTTGGATGCAAGTGGCTTACATCCCGGTGGAATCTCCACCAACTCCCAAACCCCATTATTATTAATGGAAATCAATTCCTCTTTCATTGCCTCTAACCATTTATCTGAACTATAGTGATTCATGGCCAGCCTATAGGAAATTGGAAGGATCTTCCTCTTAACCAATGTCATACCCACACTCATTCAGATAGGCCACATAGTCCAGATGAATGGTGGACTTACATATCCTGATGGATCTTCTTGAATGTTCTGGTGCTCCAACTATGTCAACTGGCAATGGTGTTACTACCTGTGTGGGTGTAAGATCATCCGCCATCTCTGAATCTATGAACACATTCTCATCATCAAGCATGAGAGAATGAAAATCTTTTAACTATGGAGGAATGGGTATAGCAAGAACAGTGGCAGAGGTTCCAACCAACTCATCATCAAACACTAGATAGCGTGGTACTATTGGATCTTCATTGCCATCAATAAACCTTGCATTAGTAGTTCCCACAACCCTAATTCCTCCACCCTAACTATAGAATCTATAGCCCTTAGATCTCTTTGAGTATCTAATAAACTGGCAACTCACAGTCTTGGGGTCCCATAATTTCTTATGGGGATTGAAAATTTTGGCTCAGCATAACAACCCCAGACTCTTAAATGTCTAAGGCTAGGCTTCCTACCAGTCCAGAGTTCGTAAGGGGTCTTGGCCACTGCCTTATTAGGTACCCTGTTGAGAATGTATATGGCAATTTCAAGTGCATCTCCCTATAAAGACTCTGGCAGATCAGTATTACTAATCATGGTTCCGACCATGTCCTTCAAGGTTATGTTCCTTCTTTCTACAACTCCATTCTGCTAAGGTCTTCTAGGCATTGAATATTATGGTGCTATCCTATTTTCTTACAAAAACAAGGCAAAAGGTCTAAGAAACTATCCAGTGTCACTGCTCCTTCCATAATACTCTCCACCCTTGGCAGACTTGACAACTTTGATTTTCTTAGAGTGGAAAACCTCCAGTTTTGCCTTGAAAATTTTAAAGGAGTCAAGTGCACTGGTTTTATCACCGATCAATAAAATATATTCATATCTGGACCAATCATCGATAAACATTACTTGGTAATGTTGTCTATTTAGTGTTGGTGTTGGAAAGAGACCACAAATGTCCATGTGTATGAGATTCAACATTCCAACATTGCAAAAAGCTTCCTTCTTCCTAAAGGTAGTCATCTTCCCCTTAATGTAGTCAATGCAGGTCCCCAATTCATTTAGGTCTATATTTTTCAGAATCCCTTCCTTTGTAGGGATATGCCCACACTCCTATAGTTGGTTTTAATGATAATAAACATATGAAGGTATTTCACAATTTGCTTTCGAGTGTTGTTTTGTAGACTTCAAGTCAAAGAGACAAATTGGCAAATGAAATGAAGATTGAAGTCATCAAATGAGATGAATTAACAAGTTGCTATCAAGATTGAAGAAGGTATCTGAAGGTGTCAAACCTCATAGTATCAAGTCTTGAAGTACATTGAAGACATCAAGCATGCAAGGTCTACGTGAAGACTCTTAAAAAGAAACTACAAGAAGGTACCAGAAGACCATTTGCAAGAAGAAGTCTTGAAGATCTTAGTCCAATATAATAGTGCACACACCATACACAGGCACTACACTGCATCTCATAAGCATGCATTACCTATTGCATTCTTAAGTTTATCTTAACCTAGAATGTCCTTAGGTGATGCCAAATGACTAAGTAAAAATACTTAGATAAGTTTGGATACATGTTGGTTATAACTTGTCATGACAATTGCCATGACTTCAGCAAGGTTCATGTTCAAGGATATTTTAATCATTTCATGTGATAGTATCTAAATATGATTTCATCTAAAAGTTGTAGAGCATTGAGTTGTGAATCCGATGCAACTTGAATCATCTCAATCCGAGTTCACAAGTAAGATATGATTGTTTTCGTATAGTCTATCTAAATAGGTCAAAAACAAGAGGCCTACTAGTAGGAACTGGTAACAACCGATTCAGTTCTATTTTCGTAGAACTAGACAAGCCTTTAATGACCCGAGAGAAACCAGTAACTATAGGACTCTACCGATAACCACCGAATGCCTTCCAGTAACTATTCCGGCTAGCCGGATGCCTACTGGATAGTTTTGAAAGTTGCCCAATAGATATATTCAAGGCCCAATGGCTGTATTCCAACGGTCTATTTCTCCAACGGATATCTCATCTGGTAACGATCGGATTCTACCGGTATAGGTAGCTACTAGTAGAGACAAAAAGTGTCTGTTAGACATTTTTTTTTACTCCTCTATTAACCCACTTACTTATAAATAGTCCACATTTATGTACAACATAATAACACTCAATACTACACATCCAAGTGCATCAATGGGCATTAAAGTGAAGAAAAGAAAGTTATATATTTGAGTTCTAGTCTTGCTATTTGAGCATATCTTCAAAGAAGAACTCAACTCTCTCTACACTAGTATTCTCCATTATCTGGCATTCTATTGCAAGCATTAAGAAGACAATAAGGTGCATTCTTTCATACATTGCATGGTTGTATTACGCACCACACGAGGTAACATCTAACCTTTCTATTTCATTGAAATTTGTATTTGTCCAAGAGTTGGTTAAACTCTAGTATTGGACATTTGGTTTACACAATTATTCTAGACTATACTTGACAAGTGTGTAAGATTCTCTTATCCTTAAAAGAGTGTATAGGTCTCTCTTTACCTGTAAAGATATTTGTAAGGACCCTCTCATCCTATAAAGAGATTGTAAGGATTCTCTTATCTGTGAAAAATATTGTAAAGGTCACTCTCTACCTATAATGGAGATTTTATAAAGTATCCTCTTATCCTAGAAAAAGAGTTGTAAAGGTGATTCCTCCCACCTACCGTACAGAAAGGGAAGAACTAGTGGATATCTCTCAAGAAGATCCTGTGAAGAGTGGACTAGACTCAAATTGAGTTGGACCACAGTAAAAATCTCTGTCTTTTATAATTGTGTTATCTTTTATATTTCGCATTTATTTTGCAATCACACATTTGGGGAACTTTAAATCGAAAGAATTTTTAAATCCACTAGTATAATCTATTCACCCCCCCTTTAGTTTATTTCATCCTTCACTAGCCTTTCCATTCTTTTTCTAAAGATATGACCCAATCTTTTGTGCTATAATAATGAAGACTTGCCATCTAGTAGTGAACATTTCATACCAACATTAATTACCCATGAGGAATTGTAGTTCAGTCTATAAAGCCCATCTACTAGACTGCCAGATCCTACAACAATAGAATCATGTAATAAAGTGAAGCTTTTCATATTAAAACTGAGTATCCATCTGAATAGAGTTTGGAAATAGAAAATCAAATTCCTCCTCATTAAGGGAATAAAACAACATCCTTCAAGTGTAAAAACAAATTTGAATTTAAAGACAGCCTAATGGTTCCTATGGCTTCCATTGCTACTTGAGCTCCATTTCCCACGAACATGATCACCTCATCCTTTCTTAGCACCCTTCTGCATAGAAATCCCTATAAGGAATGAGTGACGTGAATAGACGAAGCTGAATCTAACCACCAAAAGTCAACTGAAGCACTAATAAGACAAGACTCAAAGCAAACTATAGATATATACATACCAGTGTTCTTCTTGTCCAGATAGCCCTTCCTCTTGAATTAGTCCTTTGTCATGTGACCCTTTACCTTGCTCCAGAAGCATTTAATGCTCCTCAAGACTTTCTGCCCCCCTACTTGCTGCCTTTCCTTGCTTGGAAATTCTTCTTCTTATATGGGGTGTGCCTCCCCTTTTTGGAAAATCTCCTGTTGTTTATGATAGGACCAACTAAAGAAGTTCCTTTTGTTTGAGTTAGGTTAGCATTTTTAACCTTTCTCTTCTTGTTATGTGTATTTTCTTCTTATGTCACCCATCTATTAGTTCATCTATATGCCCCACTGATCCTTCAGTGCATTATTAGTTGTCTTGAGGTGACTGTAGGAGTTTGATAGTGGGTTAAGGGCTATAGTCACTAGGAAATCATCATCAAATTCTATTCCTCACACTCTGATCTTGTTTCCCAGAGAAACTAATCCCAAAATGTGGCCTTTAACAGTACCAACCCCTTCAAACCTAGATGTTATAAGAATATTCATTAGGTCTCCAACCTGAGACATCCTGGAATAGTCAAACTTGCCCTTGATGGCCTCTAGGTACTCAACAGTTGTTTCCTTCATCTCAATACTATCTTCCATTGTCTTAGGCAAAGCGCACTTTATGACTACCAATATTTTCCTGTAGTAGTCACTCACTTGTCATGGTCAGCATTTTGGGCAAATATACTAGAAGCAGTCACTGCAGCTGGCTTGGGTAATCTAGTGCAAAGATCTAGGTCCCTAAGACACATGTAAGTTTCTAGGTCTTCTAGCCACTTCTTGTAGTTGTCGCCAGTCAATTTTGGGATTTCCTGAATTGCATAACTGGTGGACATCCTATATAATGGTTCAATGAAAATAAAACATTTTATCACAATCCACGCATTATAATCTCTTATTACATGCAAATATTGGTACACATCGAACATAACCAGTACTAATGTTACATGCCTAACTATTAAACATTTACCTTTGGGTCTGAAATGCAATAGTCCACTTACATCTTTGCAATTACTTCGGGTTATACTATCACTTCGAAGTCACTATTACCTTTGGGTGAACAACAGCTCCTAGGCTAAACTACTCCCCAAATCCATGTGCATTGTGTACTTACTCAGACAATGTCATCGACGTTTTGCTGGCCCATTTTGGTTCTTCGAGATATACACCCCATTATGGTAATACTGAATCTTACCACTTTGGTGGATTCAAAATAGTGTTACTGTAATGGTGCACATTCCTGGTATAACAGACAGTTTAGTGTGATAGATATTCTGTGTAGATCTAATATATATGTACCAATGTAATATAAATAATGCACAAACACTACCATTGATATATATATATATATATATCAATCATTACAACCTTGAGTTCAACCTAAATAATTTTATCAATATAGTAGGGAGCAGAATCAAAACAATCCATGATTCTATATGCACAAAAATTGACAAAATCATGCCTTAATGGATACCAAACATGCTCATATTGCATATCAAATCAAATAGCATGAAATAATGAATCTAATACAAATAATCACATCAAAAAATTAATCGTATGAACCCGTACAATTGATTCAAAGATTCAGCCAAAAAACCCCGTAAAAAAGAATTTTTTGGCTAGTCAAACCAAACAGGTATGAATCAAGGTAACTGAATTGGGTTAGTCTAACCAAATGGGTCATGGGTCGACCCAAATGAGTAAAATTTATGGGTTTTTTAATTGGGTCATGGGTCAATCCATCTAGGTCAACGGGTTAGGTTATGGGTCAATATGTTAGGTCTTCAGTCAATGGGCTAATCCAATCGGGTCAATGGGTCAAACCGACCCAATAGCTAGTCAATCGAGTCAACTTGGTCTAACTCATAAACCTTAACCGAGTTGACCCGATGATGACCTACTGCACCTAGTCAAGAGAGTGATATCACTCTCTGAACTCTGACAGAGAGTGGGGGAGTGTTCGGATGATCCACGGGACATGCCCTCTATCGTCGTGACCGTGACTATGAGCCCTACTTTTTTATGTAAATTTGTTTTGATGTTGGAAAATTTCTATAATGGTCATTTTTCATTGAAAGCCCTCCCAAAACCCTGTTTTTCACCCAATTTTTATATTTTTTATTTTAAGGTTCTAAACCATGAAGGGTGACTCTAATATCATTTGTCAAGGAGTTTAGTGCGAAAGATCATCCCTCACGGTGATTAGAACACACATAATTCTTAGGTAGTTGTCATAGACAAAGAACATGAACAATTTAGGCCCTTTAGGGACTAGAACCATACATGTGTGTAGTTTGAAAAGCTTCCATAAGCTTTTACCACGTACTAAAGTTCCTCACACTTGAAGATGAGTCCCACAATCAAACCTTTTAGGGTCTTCTGTAGTCTCTCTTATGAATCTCTCTCACAGCTCTGTGAGTAACTATAATTCACGTAATGTGACTGCAGGGGCCCAGGAGTGACTACTTATAATAGTCCACCCAGCCCTAACCATTCCCACAATGGTTGGGATGGGCCTATCTAAAACCAAAGTGGGCCGAACCACTATGGACCCATATGGAGCAACTATACTAATGCATCCCAAAACCCAACACTCAACTCTCTTAATGTTCTTATTAGTTTGGCGTGTAATTGATGTGGAGCACAGAAGGAAGCTGCTAATCATTTACTACTTGAATGCCCATTCGCAAGGGATGTATGGTGGTCAGCTCGTGAATCCCTTTCTCAAGCTTCTTTTATATGTTGGTATCTTTAGCGTGCTAGAAATGATTTTGCATTTAAAACCAAGGATTGGTCTCCTCATGATGTGATTATTGTTGCGGAAAAGGCTTTTCTTGAATATCAATGCTTCTTATTCACCCTCAAAAAAGAAAGATCCTATATTTGATGGGTGTGATGGCTCAGGTCGAAAGGCCTGGTGTTGCCCTCCTGCAGGTTATATGAAGGCAAAAATCAATGTTGCTTTGTTTATTGGCAACTCATGAAAGGGTGGTCTAGGGTATATTTTTCACGATCATAGAGGCTAGCAACAAAAGCTATTCAGTTCTAGCATGGATATTTGCATCTCCACATTGAATATGATTGCAAAGTGGTCATTGATTATATCATTGACCCAAGCAGCAACCCACCTCTTGATATAACACCAATTATCAAGGATGTGAGAAGATTAGTCTCTCAGTTTACATTTTTTTTTTTTTTTGTATTTCACGGGTTTTGAATGTTATTGTAGATGCTCTAGCTAGGAAGACCCTGTTTATTATGTGTAGGACGGAATGGCTGCTTTCCCTTCAATGGCTTCATGATCTTCGTATGTATGAAACTATAGGCTGTACACATACTTATAACTAAATTAATCATTTTATAAACCCCACCCCACCCCACCCCACCCCACCGGCCCAACCAACCCCCCCTCCCAATGAAATAAATAAATAAATAAATAACTAAATAAATAAATAAATAAAGCATTACCAACTGCATCAGTGAACGTGGGCATCAGTGTTTCTGTGTATGCGCTAGGTTGCCCTTGCACATAAAGCGCGGGCTCTCTTGTCTATAGTTGCTCGACTGTGAACACAAGCACCAGCAAAACCAGAAGCAACAAATTTTATGAGTTGTTCGCCACCATGGATGAAGGAGAAGGAAGCCATGAGAAGCTCCAGCACAAATCGAGCTCGTGCAACGGGTTGACATCGGTGGATCCCAATGATTACACCATCATCAAAGAAGGAGAAGCAGAGATTATTATGCTTGCCAAAAATGAAGTCTTCTATAACAAAGCCCAGGTAGTGCAGTCTTTTTCTTCTGTTTCGGTTTCTTGTTAATTTGTATAATACAATGTTACAAGTGTGATTTTTATCGAGCCTGTGATGACAAATTTTCTTTTTCATGGGTTTGAATGGAAGATCAATTCAAATTTTACTTTGATTAATGGCTACGCAGAAACCTTCTAAGAAAGTTTTCTATTTTGTAATAGAGCGCTTGTCATTATATACTCGTGTTTGTACAAGTCTGTCTGTAGAGTTTTTCTTATGTTGGAACTGAAAAATCTTCCGAGCGGACAGAGACCTAAATTTCCTTTAATATCATTACTAAGCTTGTTTTGTTGCAGCAATATGATAGTCTATGGGTTTTCAGTTTACAACTTATGCAAGGTGGACGGTTTTCCCTTTTGAACTATTAAAAACTCTCCTAGAATCTATAGTGTGAGACATCTTATTTTTCTCTGAAATGTTGGATTTACTTTGTTTGTGCCGGTAATGAGGTTTCTGTGTCAAAATTAATACACGCTTCAAAGGAATGCAGAAAAGGAAAAACGAACAAATGTGACTCCAACCTCTCCCTAGGCAATGTGGAGATAAAGTTTGTACACCCTCACCAATTTCCCAAACCCCTAGTACTTGCCGTATTCTTGGTGAGGACACCTCACCGATCTCTCAGGCTAGTATGGTACTTGCGGTATTCTTGGGTGTCACAATCTTCTCCCCTTTAGACACAATGTCCCCGCTGTGGCCACACACTTGTTAGAGCCTGCTCTGATACCATCTGTAACGTCCCGACCCAATTAGCCTTGCACAACATTGTCCTTTTTGGCCACAAGCCTCAAGGCTTTAAAAACGCGTTGTGCTAGAGGGTTTGTGAGATCGGTGAGGTTGTGCAAACTTTAGTCTCACATCGCCTAGAGAGAGGTTGTTGGGCTAGTTAATAATCTCTAGTCTCCTTAATATGGCACAACACGTTTTAAAGCCTTGAGGCCCATGGACAAAAAAGGACAATATTGTGCCAAGGTTAATGGGGTCGGGGCGTTACAGAACATTCTTGGAAAACTATATAAAGCATATCAGGTTAGGGGTAAAGAAGGAAGATGACTAATGATCAGTTTTTGTGACGGGATCTTCTGATCTCAATTTTGTCCTGTAATTTTCCAATGCTGAGCCATTATGTAATAGATTTCCTGTTGCCTAAAGCATGTGAGGTGTAAGCCTCCAAGTTTGGACTGTAAGCCTCATAGCCTGGTCATATGGTTTCTCAACCTTTTAAGTGTGAAATTTGATTCATATGGAAATTCGAATTATGATTTCAGCATGCAGAATATGACTGCTAAAACAAAGTTTAACAAACCACTTGTTTGATAAATTTTATTGGAGGTGACATTTTGCATGATAAAAGCTTACTGACTAGCATTCTCAAGCTTTTTCAAACCTGCGGGATGTAACTGGAACATCTCCAAAATCCTCACCTATTCATTCATGAAGAAGAATGACAGTGTAGGTAGACCAGATCTGTCCTTCCTCAGACCATGGTAGAAAGAGGAGACAGGTGAAGTAAATGAATCAAGGACCAATTACAGGTGCTTTCTGTTATTAACCCTCTGTCAGAGGTCTCTCCATTTTATCTACCTCATTTTAAGACTTGATGTTTGTTGAGCTTTTAAATTAAACTCTTTGTTTAATTTGTAATTTGTCCATTGATGTTTTAACTATTATTGCTTTCGCATAGTAAGGTATCAGTGTCTGCAACTTAATATCAGCAGAAGCAATACCTTGTCATTTGTCAGTTAGCATTAGTTGGATTGGGAGCTGATTTTATGACCATATCATAACACCCAGGTTAACAACAGGGACCTGTCCATCGCCGTCCTGAGGACATTTATATCCAAACGCAAGGAAGAACATGCAGCAATGTTGGCCAAAAGGAATAAAGCAGCATGTAAGGCATCAGAGGATGCTCCTGGAGCTATAGAAGAAGCAGCAAAGTCCATGCGTGATTCTGGAAAACCAAACGGAGAATGTGAAGTTCATATGGATCCATCTCAAAATGAATCATGTGATATCTCACTAGAACCTTTTAAGACCACAGAGGGCAGAGGGCCAGAGGAACCAAAGCCACCAAAAGTTCTTGAGGTTTTCTTTCTGTCGTCTCTTAATTGATGTACTGCTTACCTAAAACTGGTTTACATACTTTATTTATTTATTTTTTCTGGGGTTTACTTTATCTGGGTTCTTTATCTTTAAAATGGTAGGCGTTGGCTGCCTCTGGGTTAAGGGCTCTGCGGTATGCGTGTGAAGTGGAAGGAATTGGTAAAGTTGTGGCCCTAGACAATGATAAAGGTGGAGTCAAACATCTCAATGTGTTACAATTTTCAAGTCAAGATTATTCAAAGCTGTATTTGTGAACCTTGCGTATGCTTAGCAAATGAGGATTCTCATTTTTTGTCAATAAAATGTAGCAACGGATCAGAATAGTAAACCATAATTCCTGTACCTTGCAGTCTCTGTTGAAGCTTGCAAAAGAAACATAAGATACAATGGTTCAGTTGCGTTGTCAAAGGTGGAATCCCATCTTGCTGATGCTCGCGTTTTTATGCTCACGCACCTGAAGGAATTTGAAGTGGTATGTAATATGAATGCCATCGTGTATAAAATTTTCGTTTATTCAAAGTTTACTTCCAAGATTTAGCACTTCTTAGAAAATAACTTGGTGCCACTTTCATTATGAAGTGAGGAAGAGAGAGGGAGCTTTCATGTGTATTGATGAACCAGATGGTACTGAAGATCACTCTTTCCTGTTGCTTATATACAGCATAAACACATTAAAACCCAAACCTTCAAATCATGTACATTCCTAGAACAATAAAGCCAGTCCATCATTGCAAAAGAATCTCAATTCGTCCATATGAGAAAAAACCTGCATCCTAAATTCCAGAGTTGCAACTAACCAATTTAATATATTCTGCTTCACTTTTTTGGCTCACAACTTATGCTGAATATCTCTCATGTTTGAATGTTTGTGCATTCCTTTCTTTCCATAGCTGTGATATCAGAAATGTAGTTATTTTCCGCACCAGTTTAGCTTTAGCTTCCATCTAACAGTCATTCACATGAATTCACATCACACTCAGCACTCACTACCATATTGCCACCCTCTTTTGATAAAGTGATTAATAGACAATATCTTGTCTAACAACAGTGCCCATATGGAGAAAACTATTAGATGATAAGATATCTCTCTTCATATCTTGCCAAAAATAATTAAGAGGCATCTTTCTTTGCCATCAATTAGTTTTTTATTTTTAACTTGTAATATTGAAGTCTACCTCTCAATTTACTAGCAGTTAGTGCCTTTCATATGTTTCCACTTATTTCAATTCCGTGGACACATGTGCCTTACTCGCAGTTTGTGCCTTTCATATGCTTCCATGTATTTCAATTCCATGGACACATGTGCCTTTCATATGCTATCATGTTTTCGATTTCATGGACAAACATACTCATTGTTATTTCAGGTTGATCTTGATCCTTATGGTTCACCTTCTGTGTTCTTGGACTCTGCAGTCCAATCTGTTGTTGATGGAGGCATGTTGATGTGCACGGCTACTGATATGGCAGTGCTCTGCGGGAGCAATGGGGAGGTCTGCTACTCCAAGTAAGAGCCTCTCCCCTTCAAATCGATCAAGAACTTACAAATTAGTAGCTCTAATTTCCATGTTTGGTTGTGCAATTAGATATGGATCTTATCCACTTAGAGGAAAATATTGCCATGAAATGGCATTGAGGATCCTCCTTGCATGCATTGAGGTACTTTCTTCCCCATGAAAACTAGTATTTTTAAATATTTCTTATTGCAACAATATTTGATGGTTTGTTTCCAAATGGATAAGAGGGAAGTAGAAAGCAATTTTGATTTTCCAGCTGATTTTTTCTTAGTATCAATAAAATGTTGATTAGATATTTTAAAAATTATTCTTTGTCTCCCATTTCCCCATCCATAGTTTATGAAAGATAATGGATAATACATCAGACTAACAGCATGCCCAGTTATGTATTTTACATCAGACTAACAATATGACCAATAATGTGTTTCCCTAACTTTAATTATAAACATTAATTTTAGAGGAATTATCACTCCCCTCCCTTGAACTATGGCGAAATATCAAGTTCCCCCACATTTTTTCAAAATATCACTCCTCGCCCCTTAAATTCAAAGATTCTATCTATCGTCCTCACCGTGAAGAATGATCGGTAAGTCATCAAATTTTTTATTCTAATACCAAAACTACCCCCATACATGTTGAATACCCAATTTATCCTTCATGAATGAAAATCTACCAAACCCTCTCAACCGTGTTCTGCATCGCCTTCTTCACTTCAAGGTTGAAACCCTAGGCTCGACCTTTGTGGTTTGTACCGAAAACAGTGTTCTGTAGCATAGTTATTAAGGAGTCGCCAAGGCACTAGTAAGGCGACGTCTAGGCGCTGAGGCGGTATTGGGAGCATGAGGCAGTGCACCGCCTTATTGGCTGCACGTAAGGCGATCGCTTTAACTAATAAGGCACTATAAGGCGATCGCTTTAACTAATAAGGCACTATAAGGCGACGCCTTTTTTAACCTGATGCCCAATTTTTATAACTATTTTACCACTGATTCCATATAGATTTTATCGATTGGCAAGTATATGGGGAAGTTTACACATGAGAAGCATGGGATCAAAGGTATTTAAATAGAAAACCTCAAAAAAAAAAAAAAAATATCTACATTACATGTCCTACCTCCTTCCCCTTTAGGATCTTGCTCTGGCGGCGATGAAACTCCATCGGCAGTGGTGAGACTCCTCCGAAAAACATTCCTCAAACCAAGGCAGGAGCGTTTGATGCATTTATTAATTTTTTATTCATCTTCTTTATTCTTCTTCATTCTATGGTTTCTTCCTACTGTATTTTCTACTTCTTTCTCTTAGTCTCTTCTATTTCCCTCTGTTTTTTTTTTCTTATTGCAGCTGGAAGTGTGGTACTGCAGTACGAGAGATTTTTTTTTTCTTTTCCTCTCCCTTCTACGGTTCTACCTTCTTCTTTCTTTTTGCTTTTCTTTTAGCGTTTTTTCCTGCTTTCTTTTCCTCTCCCAGTCTCCCTTCTTTTTCTTCACTTCTTCATGGCAACCTTATGCCTCTTTTCTTTTTCCCTTTTTTTTTTATTATTATTTTTTTTTATGAATATGCAGCTCCTTGGTTCTGGTTTGATGTTCTTGGCTGCTGGTTATCAATATTGATCGTGTATTGTAGCCTGGGTATTATTCTTTTGATTAATAAGCATTGTTTTTTGTGTCTTGTAGCTTTCTGATTTATTCTTTGTGAGATGGTACTGCTGGATATGGTAAAGGCCATCACCCAGTGCACAAAGGCTTCCCACACTTAAGCAGGGTTCTGGGAGGGTATATAGGTAGATAGCCTTATCCCCTTTACGGAGAGGCTGGTTCCTAGGACTCGAACCCGCACCACTACACAGGCGGAAAGAGCCCTTTGCCATTGCTCCAAGCAACGACCCCTTACTACTAGATATAGTATTATGGCTTATTTTGTAGCTCTCTTTTTTTTTAAGATGAATATGCAGCTCCTTGGTTCTGGTAATCTGGTTTGTTCTTGGCTGCTGGTTATCAATATTGATTGAGTAATTATATATCTATATTATATGCTATGATAATGATTGATCTAGATGAACTTAGTTTATTCACTTTATTGATTTGTTTTTTTTATGAATATCTTGCATTGGTATGAAGTATGAACCTTTAATCTTTATTTAGCATATGAGTAGTATTTAATATGTCATTTAAGCCAAATAAAATGGTTATATAGAAAACTAAATACTAGAACGCTTTATTCAATAAGGCGACGCTTTATGCCCGCCCTATCGCCAAAGCGCTCTGAAAGACCCTTAAACGCCTTGGTTTGTGGCAAATTGTGTAGGACATCTGGACCTATTCTGAAGCAGTTCAACGCTAACTTTTAATCTAGACAATTTTTTATTTTTTTTTTCCCATTAAGTGTGGCTCCTCTCTTTTTGAATGTATATAAATCCATGTCTAATGTTACTTGCCGCCTCAAACCCTCTAATGACTTAGTATAGTACCTTGCCTCCATAGCAAAGGCATCTCTCCCTCGCCAATTGCTAAACTGTGCATCCACTCAGGAGTGCTGTAACCATCCCTCTACTTAATATATTTTTTTGTTTCTAATAAAGCTCTGATGGAAGTGGGAATTGAAAGCCCATCATCGGACATCATCTACAACTGAAATTGAGTTTTATTTCTTCTCTTTTCTCCAAACTCCAAAGAAAATGATAACACACAGAAAATGATAAATTGATCCTCCAGTGTATGTTCAACTTTCGATTCTCCGACTCTACTAGAAAAAAAAAAAAAAAAAAAAAAAAAA
>NC_056561.1:22541084-22568162 GCF_013358625.1 Macadamia integrifolia | reverse complement strand
CAAGAACAACCAAAACCCAAGCTCTAATCCAACAACAAATTAAAAAAACCCTCTCGCAAAGACAGTTTATAGTATTAGATATGCTTCTTGGTTCTTACAAAGATCTCCTTCACCTTGTTTGAATCTCACAAAGCCAAAACCGATGAAAGCTAAAGAGAATATTTCCTCTCTCTCCCTCTCCTTCTCAGACAACTCCTTTCTCTCCTTCCTTATTCTACACTGTTCTTAGTGACCTCGAGCGCCGTCATGTACAGTGCATGAGCAGAGACGGTTCCCATCAGGGAAGTGCCAAAACCTCTATAGAGGCCTCTGATGCCCTCATGGTGCAAGATAAAGGACATTCGAGAAACCTGCTTCTGCTATACCTAAAGTGAAGCAGTAGGAGATACAGAGAGTGAACTAAAGACGGTTGAGAGGGAAAGGGTTTGGTCGTTTTACTTCATGAAGGACATATTGGGTATTCAACATGTATAGGGGTAGTTTTGGTATTAAGAAAAAAAAATTGATGACTAAACGGTAATTCTTCACGGTGAGGGATGATAGGTAGAATCTTTGAGTTTAGGGGGAGGGGAGTGGTATTTTTGAAAAAATGTGGGGGAGCTTGATATTTCACCATAGTTCAGGGGAGGGGAGTGAATATCTTAAAACCTTTTCATTTTCTAAACCATCTTTTGCTCTCTCTCTCTCTCTCTCTCTCTCTCTCTCTCTCTCTTTTTAATGAGGCTGACTGGACTGAATAATCGAGACTAGAAAACCAGATTCGCAATGAACCATGTAAAGCCCCAACTCCATACCAAGCCACAATATTGTTCACTTTGGCCCCGGAACTCACAACTTTAAAACATGTTGTGACTCTAAAAGAGGTGCTAAAGGTTATCAATTAGCCCAATCGCACCCCTAGCCAATGTGGGACTAAAGAGATGCCCCCCCTTACCACCTCTCCGTGTCTTGTGCAACCTTTGGGACTCAACAGATCTGGGCCGTGTCTTGGGTGTGACAAAGTAGTTAGAATCTAAAGGTTGTAAGCGTAGTTGTTATAGAATCAAGGCGAACCAAAAAGTTGGAGAGCCACCTAAGGGCTTGGGCGACAAGGCACCTGCCTTAAGGCGAACAACCTAACCAAGTGTTATTTTTTTCCCCCCTCTTTTCTAACATTATTTAGTATGCTACATATACCTTGTATCATAAAAAAACCATTATTAAGCCACATCAAGTCATCAAAAATCAATTTTAAGACACATTAAGTCATAAAAAATCAACATTTATAGAAATGCTATTTTCTATAATACGTTTGACTAGTCAAATGATTTTATTTTACATGAGAATTTTTGCATGAGGTATACTGCAAAATTAGCTTTTCAACAAGTCTAATATTACTTAAATCTGAGCTGTAATGACAAAGTAATGTTCTGGTCAAACTTATTTTAAAGTGCGTGAATGCTGTTAAAGTCGTCTGAATGAAAATAATTTTATGGACATCAAAACAAAAGATTATTTTTCTGAAACTTTTGGTTTTTAGCAATGTTTTACTATAATAAGATTTATAATAATTTCAAAATTGAGAAAAATTCCAGCATTTGAAAGTTGAAAATCGCTCTTACAACAAAAAATCCAGTTTTTGTTCTTGGACTAGAAGGTTGACTTTTTATCATTCTAGAAATTGATTTTTAAACTATTTTTATTGGATTCAAATAAGGTGTTTTTGCTTATTTATGAATAATATCTTAAGTAAATGAATAAGTGCCAAAATATAAGGTGACATGCAGTGGAATAAGGCGCCAGGCGCCTAGGACCCAGGCAAACCGCCTGGGCAGCAAGGCGCTACGATGCCCTGGCGACACCTTGACAGATGTGGTTGTAAGAGAACAAGGGAGTAAAGGAGGAAGGAGGACAAAGATGTGGTAAAATCTTATATGTGAGAGAATGATGCCTCTCACACATATATTGCTTCACTAATATAATATGAGGAATTACATACACTTCCCCAGGGAGGTAAAAAGGAAAAAATAAAATTACAATAAAAGACAACAGGTAACTTAACTTGTTCCCAAGCTGCCCTTAGTACACAAACTCTAACACTCGTCCTCAAGCTGGAGAATAAATGTTATACATGCCCAGTTTGGACAACAGAGAACTGAACTGATAATGGATGAGCCCCTTTGTGAAGACATCAGTCTTCACAAAAGGTGTGCATATGTAACCAGAGTCAATCTTTTCTTTGATGAAGTGTCTGTCCATCTCTATGTTCTTTGTCCTGTCATGTTGCATAGGGTGTTGGGCTATATTTATGGCAGCCTTGTCACAATAGAGTCTCATGGGTGCCTTAGTATCAGATCCCAACTCTTGGGTCAGCCTTCTCAACCAGAGGAGTTCACAAACTCCACGAGCCATAGCTCTAAACTCTGCCTTTGCACTAAATCGGGCCACCACAGGTTGTTTTTTGCTTCTCCATGTGACCAGGTTACCACCCACAAATGTATAATAACTTGATGTAGATCTTCTGTCAGAAATTGAACGAGCCCAATCAACACCAATGTAGCCCTCTATCCTCAGATGGTCATGCCTAGCATAAAGCAGTGCATTCACTGGGGATAAATTCAAGTATCTGAGAATGCGGTAGACGACATCCAAGTGCCCGCTCTTGGAGGTATGCATATACTAACTTATCACCCCCATTGCATAAGTAATGTTTGGATGAGTCAAAGACAGATATATAAGCTTCCTGACTAGCCTCTAATGTTCCATGCATCAACAGAGGAAGGTTCACAGTCTTCTCCTAGTTTATGATTTTGCTCAATAGGAGAAATTCAAGGTTTGCGACCCAACATTCTTGTTTCTTTCAACAGATCTAGACAAGGATTAAAGTATCGGTATCGGTCGGTCAAAATTAAGATACGTATCGGAGGGTATCGTATCGTATCGGAGATACGCTAAGATACGCTAAAGATACGCACATAAATGGATAGGGAACACATTTTTATACACTTTTGCATAAAAAAAACAGTTAAAAAAAGTTATACATAACATGTAGAATGCATAAATACTTAAGTGGAGGGTATCGTATTGATAGACAAATATATTGAGTTGAAAATGTTCAAAATGATGAGGGTATGGTATTGATAGACAAATATATTTTTTTGAGAAAAATCAAAATTTTCCATGGAAGTTGTAGAACACTTGTTTTACATAACATATAAAAAATCTAAACATTTTTAATCATTGAGCATGAGTAGATCTAAGAAATTTGAAATAAATTGAAACCCTCATTTTCTCTTGAAAAAAGTTTGTAAATCCTTATAAATCCAATGATTTCATGTAATAATGATGCACAAAATGTGATTCTAAGTATGATGAACTAGGGGTGTCAATTCGTGGCCTGAACCGACTAAACCGATCGGGACCGACTGTTTATAGACCGGTCCAGCCCGGACCGTTTATTAAACGTGTTGGGCTTGAGCCCGGCCCGTTTATAAACAGTCGGTCTTGGTTTTGCTACTTGGACCATCGGGCGCCCGACCGAGACCGACCGTTTAACACCCGATCGAGACCGGCCTATTGTGCACTGGCCTAGCCCGACCCTTTAATGATTGTAGAATACCTATTTTACCCCCCAAATTAGAAAGTAAAAACTAAAAAGTAAAAACATGTTCATATTTTAAATAATGGTTATATTTGGTATCATTTATTAATTTATTGTCATTTTTTTGGGTTTGCATGAGTGGGCCGGAATATAAGAGCACATTTTAAAGAGGGGTCCGTTTAAAAACCGGTTAAAGCCCGTTTAACATTAAACATGTCCGTAGCCCAATTAAGGCCCGACTAAAGCCCGATTAAGGTGGCCCGATTATAGCCCGAGGCCGACCGACCGAATATAAAGTGTACCATGCCCTCAATAACTAAGCCCGATTAGTTAAATGGGCGGACACGGTGTAGCCTTTGAAAGTCTTTAAGCCCGATTAAGCCCGATCGAAACCGAACCGACCCGACCGGTTGACACCCCTATGATGAACCTTAGATTTGTAAAAAAACTTGAAAATCTAAGGTTAAAGTTGAAAAAAGTGAGTAAAGATTCAAGAACTTACTATTCAAAATTTTCAACTTTCAAGTTCAAGGTTCTTCTTGGACTATGTTTTTCTCCTTCTTTGAACCATTCACTTCGACAATGTTTCTTTTAATCTACCATTTGAGTCTCCAAAAAGGTGTGTGAATCAAAGGGGAAGAAAGAAGAGAAATATAGAAAACTATTGGTGAGAG
Source organism: Macadamia integrifolia (assembly GCF_013358625.1). Classification (NCBI taxonomy): domain Eukaryota; kingdom Viridiplantae; phylum Streptophyta; class Magnoliopsida; order Proteales; family Proteaceae; genus Macadamia; species Macadamia integrifolia. The sequence goes on along the minus strand of NC_056561.1, from coordinate 22,563,908 downwards.
TTTGAAGTGTTTGTTTCAAACAATAAAAGGCACATTCACGGGAATTTTCATATTTTCAGTTGATACGTACCGATACGGTACCGATACAGTACGATACGGCTCGATACTGCACGATACGGTGGATACATACCGATACGTACCGATACTCTCGGGAATTTCCAGATTTTCAAAAGTTCGTATTGTAGAGTATCGTATGTATCGGTACCGATACGGTACGGTACGATACGATACACACGATACAGCGATACGTAAAAGGGGGCCCAAAATTCCCCGTAGCGTATCGGTATGTATCGTGCCGATGCCTACCGATACGGATACGTATCGGCCGATACGGCACGATACGCACCGATACTTAAAACCATGGATCTAGAACAAACTTTTTTTGACATATATTATTCCCTTCTTGGATCTGGACACTTCAATTCCCAAGAAGTACTTCAAAGGCCCCAGATCTTTGTTCTCAAGCTATTGGGTTAACTAGGTTTTTGGCCTGGCTATCTCAGCTCTGTCAGCTCCAATCACCACAATTTCGTCAACATAAACAATCAGGGTTATGATGGTTCCATTACCTTGCTTGGTAAACAAATTGTGGTCAGCCTAACTCTGGGAATACCTATTCTTCAGAATAGTCTGTTTGAACCTTTCAAACCACACCTTTGGAGACTCTTTGAGACCATATAGAGCCTTTTTGAGGAGACACACCTTCCTCCAACTGAAGGGAACTTGAATCAGGGAGGAGTTTGCATGTACACCTCCTCTTTTAAATCACCATGAAGGAAGGATTCTTCATATCTAACTGATATAATGGCTAGTCTTTGTTTACTGCCAGTGATAAAAGGACCCTTATGGAATTATGTTTAGCCACAGGAGCAAATGTCTTATGATAATCAATCCCATACACCTGGCTGTATCCTTTAGCCACTATCTTTGTCTTATATCTCTCAATAACACCATCTAACTGGTACTTGATTGTGAAGACCCACCTGCATTCAACTGGAATTCTCCCCTTGGGAAGATCAACCAATTTCCAAGTACAACTTTTCTCAAGAACCATTATTTCCTTAGACATGGCTTGCTTCCACTTAGGGTCAGACATAGCTTCAGTGACATTCGTGGGAATGGAAATAGAGGAAAAAACAATAGTGAAAGCAACACCTATAGGGAAAAGAGCATAATGGGAAACAAAAGATTAATGCAAGCTTTCTTTCTCTTTTAATGGCTATAGGAAGGTCTAACTAAAACGAAGGAGAAGAGTTGTTACATGACTGAGGAAGGTGGATCTCAGGCTGTAGATCAAAAGAGGACTCTTAGCAGGTCTTCTTTCCCTTTCTTTTATACACAAATAACTCCCTCGCATTATCAGAGCCTGAAACACCACCTGAATGATCAACAATGTCAACAATTTTCACCTCTTTGTGTTTCCCAATGTCAAGCATAAAAAGGGAAATAGGCAAGGGGGGAGAAAAGGAATGACATCAACAACCTCTTCATTCCCATTACTCTCGCCTTGAAGAGGATTCTGATGGGAAGAAAAAAAGGGTACAAGCTCAAGGAAGGTGACATATTTGGAGAGAAGCCGCCATCAGGAAGAAGGATGATAGCACTTGTAACCTTTGGTAGTGGAGGAATAGCAAAAAAAGATGCATTTGAGAGACTTGGGGTCTAGTTAAGTCCAAGAGGATTTATTAACATAGACATAACAAACACATCTAAACACCTTGGGGGGAAGAGAGAAACTAGAAGACCGAGGAGACAAGGATTCCAAAGGAGTTTTGGAACCAAAAAGTTTTGTTGGTATGCAGTTGATTCAAAAAGCAGTAATAAGGAGAGCATTGGACCCAAAAGTTTTGGGAACATGCATTCCAAAGAGAAAACTCCCATTGACTTCCAACAAATGGTGATTTTTATTATCAACGACCCTATTTTGTTGGGGTGTGTCAATACAAGCCAGCTAATGGATAATGCCGTTGTTAGTAAAAAAGTTTTGAACGTTACTATACACCTACTCCCCCCTTTACCATAATGAACAATTTTAATTTTGCTTTCAAACTGATTACAAATCATCTGATACAAAATTTTGAAGGTATCATCAACATCACTCTTATGTTTCATTAGAATAGTCCAAGTAGCACGGGAAAAATCATCAACAATGAAACAAAGTGGTGATAACCAAATAAAGAGATAGTAGTAGAGGGTCCCCAAACAACAATTTGCACAATGTAAAAAGGAACAATAGATCTATTACCATTATAGGGATACGAAGAGCGACAATGTTTGGCAAAAATATATGGTTCACAATGAAAGAAATGGGAAGCAGAATAATAAGTAAATAAATGAGGCAACTGTTTCCTACAACAAAAAAAATAGGGATGGCCTAAATAGTGTTTCCCCAGCATTTGAAAGTTGAAAATCACTCCTACAACCAAAAATCAAGTTTTTGTTCTTAGGTTTGGGGGTTGACTTTTCATCCTTTTGGAATTTGATTTTTAAACTATTTTAATTGGATTCAAATAGGGATATTTGCTTATTTATGAATAATATCTTAAGTCAATGAATTAAATGATATTTAGCATAAATAAGTGCCAAAATATAAGGCAACATGTAATGCAATAAGGCGACAGTTGCCTAGGACCTAGGCAAACTGCCTGGACACCAAGGCGGTGCGTTGACAACTATGGTGATAGCACGAGCAAGAAACCTTCTCAACCGAAAACATCTTCAGTACAGGGTTTTAAGTATCGGTATGTGTCGTACCGTATCGGTCAATGCGTATCTGTATTGTTCCTTACCGATACGATGCACATCGATACGATACATAGAAAAACCCTTTTGTATCAATATGTATCCTATGATACATATCGATACATCACCGATATGATACGATATGCACTGATACGTATCGATACTCTATGAAAAAATAAAATCAAGTGAAATGTACATTTCGGTATGTATCGGTACGTATTGGTGCGTATCGACCGATACATACTGTTGCTGCCGAAAATCCGTATGAGCTGATCCTGCACAAGCACAGACTGTAGAGGCCGGAGCTTTATCCGGGGTTAGTCCTCCGAAGCTCAAGTTAGGGATTGGCCGCACAATTTTTGTTATAGGAGTAATGGTCTGGGTAGTAATGCTTACCTTTTTCCTTCTTCTCGGGCCCTCTTATATAGCTTTTAGGGTTTAGGGTTTCCCTTTCCCTTGGAGGAGTCCTCGGGTCCAATCTCTTTTCCTTATAGAGTTTTAATCGGATTCGTCCTATCCCCTCGTGGGGATATTCTCTTCACGCGGTTAACGTGGTAGAGCCCTTGCAGCCTCTGTCAGGTGGGTGACACGTGTCCAGGTGCGCGACGCGTGTCCTTACCCTACTGGGCAGTCAATTTGGCCGTATCAGGAGCCCCCTTACTCCCCCAAGAGACTCTTCCTGTGGGAGTAATCAAGTTTTTCATCTTTTCTCTTTTTTTATTTTTTATTTATTTATTTATTTATTTTTTATCCCTTCGGCCTTATTCCTTCAGCTTCGGCTCTAGTCCTGCTTGCGACCGAGTCCTTCGGTTAGCCGACGTGAAGACCTTCGGTCAGTTTGGCTCGGCTATGCCAGAGCCCCCAACCGAGGTAAGGACCTTCGGTCAGTTCGGCTCGGGCTTGTTCGAGCCCCCCGTCCGAGGTGAGGACCTTCGGTCAGGTCTGTTCGGCCTTGGCCGAACTCCCAACCGAGGTGAGGACCTTCGGTCAGGTCCGTTCGGCCTTGGCCTGAACTCCTAACTGAGGTGGGGACCTTCGGTCAGGTCCGTTCGGCTTTGGCCGAACTCCCAACTGAGGTAGGGACCTTCGGTCAGGTCCGTCGGCCTTGGCCTGAACTCCCAACCGAGGTGAGGACCTTCGGTCAGGTCCGTTCGGCCTTGGCTTGAACTCCCAACCGAGGTGAGGACCTTCGGTCAGGTCCCTTCGGTTTTGGCCGAAATCCCAACCGAGGTGAGGACCTTCGGTCAGGTTCGTTCGCCTTGGCCTGAACTCCCAACCGAGGTGAGGACCTTCGAGGACCTTTGGTCAGGTCCCTTCGGCTTTGGCCGAAATCCCAACCGAGGTGAGGACCTTCGGTCAGGTTCGTTTGGCCTTGGCCGAAATCCCAACCGAGGTGAGGACCTTCGGTCAGGTCCCTTCGGCTTTGGCCAAAATCCCAACCGAGGTGAGGACCTTCGGTCAGGTTTGTTCGGCCTTGGCCGAAATCCCAACCAAGGTGAAGACCTTCAGTCAGGTCCGTTCAGCCTTGGCCTGAACTCCCAACCAAGGTGAGGACCTTCGGTCAGGTCCGTTCGGCCTTAGCCTGAACTCCCAATTGAGGTGGGGACCTTCGGTCAGGTCCGTTCGGCTTTGGCCGAACTCTCAACTGAGGTAGGGACCTTCGGTCAGGTCCGTTCGGCTTTGGCCGAACTTCCAACCGAGGTAGGGACCTTCGGTCAGGTCCGTCGGCCTTGGCCTGAACTCCCAACTGAGGTGAGGACCTTCGGTCAGGTCTGTTCGGCTTTGGCTTGAACTCCCAACCGAGGTAAGGACCTTCGGTCAGGTCCGTTCGGCTTTGGCCTAAACTCCCAACCGAGGTAAGGACCTTCGATCAGGTCCATTCGGCTTTGGCCGAACTCCCAACCGAGGTGGGGACCTTCGGTCAGGTCCATTCGGCCTTGACCCGAACTCCCGACCGAGGTAGGGACCTTTGGTCAGGTCCGTTCGGCTTTGGCCGAACTCCCAACCGAGGTAGGGACCTACGGTCAGGTCCGTTCGGCTTTGGCTTTGCCTGAACTCCCAACCGAGGTAAGGACCTTCGGTCAGGTCCGTTCGGCTTTGGCCTGAACTCCCAACCGAGGTAAAGACCTTCAGTCAGGTTCGTTCGGCCTTGGCCTTAACTCCCAACCGAGGTGAGGACCTTCGGTCAGGTCCGTTCGGCCTTGGCTTGAACTCCCAACCGAGGTGAGGACCTTCGGTCAGGTCCGTTCGGCTTTGGCCGAAATCCCAACCGAGGTGAGGACCTTCAGTCAAGTCCGTTCGACTTTGACCTGAACTCCCAACTGAGGTGAGGACCTTCGGTCAGGTTCGTTCGGCCTTGCCTGGACTCCCAACCGAGGTGAGGACCTTCGGTCAGGTTCGTTTGGCTTTGGCCTGAACTCCTAACCGAGGTGAGGACCTTCGGTCAGGTTCGTTCAGCCTTGGCTTGAACTCCCAACCGAGGTGAGGACCTTCGATCAGGTCCGTTCGGCCTTTGGCCCGAACTCCCAATCGAGGTGACGACCTTCGGTCAGGTTCGTTCGGGCGCAAACCTCGAGGGTTCATACTCGGTGACGTGGAGGCGCCATTAATGCTCGGGTAGTCGTACCGTTTTTCTTCCATCTATATAATGTGGGGGTCCATTTGTGGGGCACTTTTCTTTTTCCCTCGGAGAAGCTTCCTTCGGTCTGTGTTTCCTTCGGAGAGCATACCCTCGGTCTCGACTTTCCTATAGTTTAGCAATACTCCGAAAGTAAGTTCCATGTCTTGTTCGTCGGGCTACAGTCCATCGTCCTCCGAGAGGACAAAGTCTAACCGTAGGCGTCGGAGTCCAGGGGAGGTCCGAGGGATGTCCTCGGACTCCACCGATTTTCCCTCTTCCCGCGACTCATCGTCTGCGGCCTCGCCGTCTGGGTCCAAGGGTGGCTCAAACGGTACAGGATTTAAGGAGAGGATGCTCGATTCCTGAGCCCAGACGCAAGAACCCTTAGAGGTGGAGGCTCTCCACATCGTATCCACAATGGATGAGCCGGAACTGGAGGAGCTGAGGGCCTCCTTTAGTATCTCGGACGCTTTCGAGCTCCGGCTGCCCAGACCGTCTGACCGAGCCAGCTATCGGAACTCCGAAGAGCTGTGCATGTACAAGGTGTTTAAGGCCGGCCTTCGGCTTCCCCTCCATCCCTTCTTCGCCCGAGTGTTTCGGCACTATGGGATTTGTCCGACCCAGCTAACACCGAACGGATGGCGGCAGGTGCTCAGCTTCGTCGTTCTTTTCTCAAGGCACCAGAGGCCTCTCACCCTCCCTCTGTTCATCAACTGCTTCTTCCTTCAGGCCTATAAGGGGCTTTCGGGCTGGTACTACTTCTGCCCCCGGAAGGACCTTCGGCTACTGAGTGGTTACCCGACGTCGATCCATGGGTGGAAGGAGAAGTTCTTCGTGAGGTCGTCCGAGGGGGTGCCCTTCTGCACTGTCTGGGATATCCCTGACCTTAGGGAGGTGAACTCCACCCCTGCCCTCTTCGGGCCAGACGCGGAGTCGTTGGCGATGGCGAGGCGACAAAAAACCTGTCCTCCAGTCGAGGCCAACTGCATTAAGTCCGACGCCATACTGTTCAGATTCGGGCTTAGCCTGGGTGAGTTAGGCTAGCCCCAGTTTATTTCCTTTGGGCGTCAGTGTTTCGTACTGACTCCTTTCGTTTTTTATGCAGTGCAAATCTCCAGGGCCGAGGCTAAAGCTGCCGCGGCGACAAGGCAAGCCCAAATAAGGGAGGCCAGGGCGCGGGATGTCTAGCAGCAACCAAGGCCGAAGAGGAAAGAGAAGAAGGGGCCCTCCGAAACTCCGAAGAAAAGAGCTAGGGGCGAGGGACCGAGCACCGAGGCAGTCCAAGCCCTCACTGCTCCTGGCCGTGACATGCCTGCCCGAGACCCCTCCCCCGTCGCGGACTTCAGAAGCCCGAGGGTGGGGAACGTGAGGGCCAAAGTCGGATTTGTCCCTCAGTGGTCGGTCAAGGACGATGACACGTTGGCAGTCGCGCGTGTTGCTCGTGAGCTGGTGATGAAAGGCAGTCTTCCCCGAGATGCCGCCGAAGCTCAACGGCAAGGGACGGCGGCTATGATAACCAACGCCTGCATCTTCATGGCCGGGGTAAGCTTCGGTCCTCTTGACCTTTGTTTATTTTTCACCACAGCATTCTGACCTTCGGTATCTCATGTAGGCCCAAAACCAGATGGGTCAGCTGGAGGTTCGGGTTGAAGCTATGGGCCGAGACCTCGAGATCGCCGAACGAGAGAAGGCAGTCTTGGAGAATGAGCGTTTGGTCCTCCTCGAGAAGGTGGAGCACTTGGAATCGGACCTCCTCCTTACGCGCCAGGAATGCGATAGGAAGTTGGTGGAGCTGAAGGCTCAGATGAAGGTGAGGGTTCAGGAGGCCGAGGCCGAGGCCCGAGGGGCCGAGAAGTACAGGTCCTCCGAGGACTTACGTGAAGAAATTAAGTGTGCCATCGCCCCTGGGTTCACCATGGGCGCTACCGAGGTCCGAGACTGGGTCCTCGAGCGTTACCCAGGGGTCTCCTTTGAGGACAGCGGGCTCATCTTCGAAGAGGAGGGTATTGAGGCGGCCCCATCAGCCACCAAGGTTGCCGATGCCGACGGTGGAGGCTGCAGTGAGGAAGGTGAGGTTCAGCCACAACGCGAGGTCCCTCCGACTCCTGGTCACGATGGCTCCGATGGGGAGACCCACCATGTCGAGGATGAGGCCGTGAATCCGATGGATGCCCTCTGAAGCCGCCCTGGGCCTTGGCTCAGCCCTTGAGCTTTGTTTTTGATATGAGCCTTCAGGCTTCTTCATGTAATCTCAGCCTTCGGGTCTTTTGATGTACTCTCGGCCTTCGGGTCTTTTAATGTACTCTCGGCCTTCGGGTCTTTTAATGTACTCTCGGCCTTCGGGTCACTTTTTTTTTTTTAATGACTATTTCCCTTTGTATGCCTCGACTCACTTTTTCGTCTTCTCTTGGGTGAGGTGATCTTCAGCCCGTAGATACGTGCAAGGAGGCCGAAACCCATTGTTGGCAGCCTAAGGATCTGCACGTCTACTTTAGCACGGCTCGGTCCTGCTCCCTCGGCCTATCCGAGAGGTTTCCCGAATCCGAGGGCTATGGACTTTTGAGGGATCTTGAACAAGTGTGGTTTTCACCAAGTGTTATATTCCCCCTCAGCTCCGGCTGAAGGGTCCTTTAAACTGGTATTGATCCGAAGATCCAGCTGAGGGTAGATCCTTCGACCGTTGTCCCTCCCTCCCAAATTGAGGACCTTCGGTCAGGTCCCCTCGGCCATTGGCCTGAGTCCCGAACCGAGGTAGGGACCTTCGGTTAGATCCGTTCAGCCTTGTCCTGAACTCCCAACCGAGGTGAGGACCTTCGGTCAGGTCCGTTCGGCCTTGGCCTGAACTCCCAACCGAGGTGAGGACCTTCAGTCAGGTTCGTTCGGCTTTGGCCGAACTCCCAACCGAGGTGAGGACCTTTGGTCAGGTCCCTTCGGCTTTTGCCTGAACCCCCAACCGAGGTAAGGACCCACGGTCAGCTCGATTCGGCCTTTGCCTGAGCCCCCGACCAAGGTGGGGACCTTCGGTCAGCTCCGCTCGGCCTTGGCCTGAGCCCTCGACCGAGGTGAGGACCATCTGACAGCTCGGCTCGGCCTTAGCCTGAACCCCGACCGAGGTGAGGACCTTCGGCTGTATCCGTTCGACAGAGTTAAGGTCACCATACGGGAGAATTCCTCTCAATTGCCGTAAACCAGCTTTCGTATTTTTCATGAATAAGATCCTCCGAAGTTTAGGATGAGGAATTACAACTTAAAAGTGCATAGGAGCAAAAATTGCAAAAATTACAAAAACAAGTGTGCTTGCTACTTCACTAGTGATAGAATTTTCTTAAGTTCTCAGAGTTCCACGATCGGGGTACCCTTTCTCCCCCCGTAGTCTCCAGGTGATAGGACCCTGGTCGTATTACCCTTGAGACTCTGTAGGGACCTTCCCAATTTGGAGCTAGCTTCCCTTGATGTCTCAGGTCTGATACTTCAACCTTTCTGAGGATGAGGTCACCCATTCTGAACTCTTTCTTTCGAACTTTGGTGTTGTAGTGCCTCGCAACCCTCTGTTGGTAAGCGGTCATCCTTTCTTGCGAGGTGTCCCTGACTTCGGCCAAGAGGTCTAAATTCGCTCGGAGCCCTCCATCGTTTCCCTCTTAATTGTAGTACTGAATCCGATGGGTTACGACCCCTATCTCCACTGGAAATACAGCTTCAGTGCCGTAAGTAAAAATGAATGGTGTTTCTCCGGTGGCCGATCTCTCAGTTGTCCGGTAGGCCCAGAGGATGTGGTGTAACTCGTCTGCCCATAGTCCTTTGGCGTCATCCAGTCTCTTCTTCATTCCTTGAAGCAGTGTACGGTTGGTTACCTCTGTCAGCCCGTTGGTCGGTGGATAACCGACAGAGGTTTTCCTGTGGTCAATGCCGAGGGCATCACAGAACAAGTCGAAGGTCGGGTTGGCGAATTGAGTTCCATTGTCCGTTACCACAACCCAAGGGATTCCAAATCGATAGACTACTGTCCTCTGGAAGAAATCCCTTACGTTCTTTTCGGTTATAGTCGCCAGTGCTTCGGCTTCTGCCCATTTCGTGAAGTAGTCTACCGCCACCACGACAAATTTCCTTTGTCTCGTGGCCAGGGAGAATGGCCCAGGATGTCGATTCCCCACATGGCGAATGGTATTGGGCTCGATAGAGATGAAAGCTCGGTAGAGTGTAGCCTGGGAACGGGGGTGAACATCTGGCACTTGACGCACTTCTTGACTAGTGATTCCGCGTCCTTCCTCATGGTCAGCCAGTACAGACCCTGCCTTAGCACTTTATGTGCCAAGGCCCGGGCTCCCAGGTGTTGGCCGCATATCCCTTCATGCACTTCTCGGAGTGCGTACTCGCCATCGGCGGGGTCCAGACACTTCAGGTACGGCATGGTGAACCCCATTTTGTATAGTGTCTTGTCCTTCAAGAGGAAGCGTGCCGACCTCATTCGTACTTTCCTTGCCTCGTCCCTATTCTCTGGGAGCTTTCCTTCCTTGAGGTATTCGGTTATGGCATCCATCCAGCTATGGCCGTGTTCGCCTACAGGCAATACCTCTCGGGGTCTTTCGGTACTTGGCTGTGGTAGCACTTCGAAATACACCGATCATCCGAGGTCAGTGAAGTCGGAGGTGGCCAATTGCGATAGTGCGTCTGCACTAGCATTCTCTTCCTGGGACACCTGCCTTATCTCAAAATCCTTGAAGGCTGTTATTCTTTCTCGCACTGTCTTCAAGTATCCAACCATCCTTAGTTCCTTAGCTTCGTAGTCTCCATTCACCTGTCGTACCACGAGTTGTGAGTCACTATGCACCACCAGCTCCTGTACCATCAAAGCCCGAGCCAGATTAATTCCGGCTATTAACGCTTCGTATTCTGCTTTATTGTTGGAGGCATCGAAGTCGAACCATAGGGCGTATTCTATCTTGAAACCCTCGGGGCTGACCAATATGATTCCTGTGCCGCTTCCTGCGCTGTTGGAAGCTCCATTCACGTACAATGTCCAAGCCTTTTCCCCTTGGTCCTCAGCGATCTCCTGGGGATTATCAGGGAGCGTCGTCTCGGCGATAAAGTCTGCGAGGGCTTGTGCTTTAATTGCGGTTCTCGGTTTGTATTGGATGTCGAATTCTCCCAACTCTATGGCCCAGTTTACCAGGCGACCAGACATATCTGGCCGCTGTAGTATCTTCTTCAGGGGCTGGTCTGTGAGTACGCATACCGTATGTGATTGAAAATAGGGCCTCAGCTTTCTTGCCGCTGTGACCAAGGCATACGCCACTTTATCTGTCTTTCTGTATCTTGTTTCGGCATCTAGCAGGGTTCGGCTGACGTAGTATATTGGCCGTTGTTGCCTTCCTTCTTCCTTCGTTAGTACTGCGCTTACCGCTACTGTTGATACAGCAAGGTACAGCTACAAGGTCTCCTCGGTATTTGGCTTCGTTAGTAGTGGGGGTGCGACCAGGTACTCCTTCAGTTGTTCAAAGGACTTTTCGCACTCCTCCATCCATTCAAACTTTTTGGCCCCCTTCAGTGCTTTGAAGAAGGGCAGGCACCTGTTAGCCGACCAAGACATGAATCGCCCGAGGGCGGCGACCCGACCTGTTAGCTCCTGGACTTGCTTCACATTCTGGGGTGACCTCATATCCCGAATGGCTTGTATTTTCACCAGGTTGGCTTTAATTCCCCTCTCCGAGACAATGAAGCCGAGGAACTTTCCCGAGGCTACTCCGAATGCACACTTTGTCAGGTTCAGCTTCATGCCGTACCGCCTCAGCACCTGGAACGCCTCTTCTAAGTCTTGAATGTGTCATTCCGCCTTCAGGCTTTTTACGAGCATATCGTCCACGTACACCTCCATGGTTTTGCCGATCATCCCCTTGAAGATTTTATTCACCAGCCTTTGATACGTGGCCCCTGCGTTTTTTAGCCCGAAGGGCATGACTTCACAGCAGTACAGTCCTCCCTCGGTCACGAAGGATGTTTTCGGGACATCCACCTCTGACATCTTGATCTGATTGTACCCCGAGTACGCATCCATGAAGCTCAGCGCCTCGTACCCTGCCGTGGCATCAATGAGGAGGTCTATCTTCGGCAGGGGGTATGCGTCCTTCGGGCATGCCTTGTTCAGGTCGGTGAAGTCGATGTAGATTCTCCACTTTCCATTTGCCTTCGGGACCATCACCACGTTGGATATCCACTCCGGGTATTGGATCTCGCGGATAAACTGGGCCTTCAGCAGCTTCTCTACCTCTTCGTCTATTTTCTGCTGTCTTTCGGGGGCGAAAGTCCTCTTCTTCTGTTGCACCGGCTTCTTCGTCAGGTTAACATTCAGATGATGCTCTATTACCTCTCGATCTATTCCAGGCATGTCTGAAGCCGACCAGGTAAAGACGTCAGAGTTGTTTCGGAGGAATGAGACGAGTTTTTCTTGTTGTTGCCTTGGCATTGTAGCCCCGATTTGGAATTGCCGAGCGTTATCCCCCTCTTCGGTCTCAACTTGTACCAGATCCTCAGCCGGTTCCCCCCGTTGATAACTGGCACCATCGCGTAAATCCTCTATCGGGAGCGCCTCGCCTGCCTTTTCTCTTCCCCATAAGGTGGTGGCGTAGCACCTTCTGGATGCCTCTTGATCGCCTCGACATTCCCCGACACCGTTCTTGGTTGGGAATTTCATTTTGAGATGGGGGGTAGAGACGACGGCTTTTAGTAGGTTCAAACCAACCCTCCCTAGTATGGCGTTGTATGCCGAGGTAATACCTACTACCAGGAAGTTGATTATGACTGTTACTTGGCGGTCCCCAGTGCTGGCTCTTACTGGCAACTCAATCGATCCTTCCACTTTTACTGGGACGCCGGAGAATCCCTGCAACGGGTGTTTGACTTTCTTAAACTTTCCTTCGTCTAGGCCCATCTTCCGAATAGCTTCCAAGAACAGGATATCAGCTGAACTGCCGTTATCCACTAAGATCCTCTTCACTCTACAATCTGCTATGGTCATGGTGACTACCAGGGCATCGTTGTGCGGGGTGTGCATCCCTTCCAGATCGTCGTCTGAGAAGGAAATAACCGTCCCGATCCTCGCCTTCTTATTCGACCATTCAGCCACATGCACGCTTCTCGCATAGGATTTTGCCTTCCTGGCCGAGAATGAACTTTCTCCAGCGGCTAGGCCTCCACTAATGGTCGCTATAACTCTAGTTGGGCTCTTATTCTCATCTCGGAGGCGATGGTCAGTTTCCTCGGGTGTCTGGTCCCTTTGCCGTTCCTGATTGCCTCTGCGGGCAGGCCCCCTTTCTTTCATAGCGAGCTCTGCCATCTCTCCGACGGTTATCCCTACGGCCATTACCGTCTTGGGCATCCTCCTTTTCGCAGTCCACGAATCGGCCTAGATATCCTCTTCGGATCATTCCTTCTATCTCCCCCTTGAGGTGCCAACAGTCTTCGGTGTTGTGGCCATGGTCTCTGTGGAAGTGGCAATACCTGTCCATATTGCGTCTCTCGGGGTGTCATCCCATCTTCCCTGGACACTTCATGGCCCTGGCATCTGGGGAGTCCTTTATCTGCATCAGTACCTCCGTTCGTCTCCGGTTCAGGGGTGCGTATATTTCGAACTTCCTTGGTGGACTGGGTGCCCGACCGCGTTCAGACTTTTGTCTTTTGCCTTCTTCGGAGGGTTTGTCGTCGGCCCTAGAGGTCCTTTTCCTTCCCATCTTCCTTTCAGCTTCTTCATCGGCTTGGAGGGTTTCTTCCATCTGAATGTACTTATCGCACCGAGCTCTCAGCTTGGCCAGGTTCCTCGGTGTATGCTTTGCCAAAGACCTTTTCAGCTCCTTATCCTTGACGCCTCCCAGCAGGGCTGTGAACTCTTCTTTCGGGTCCAGACCTCTGATCGTGATTTTCTCTTGTTGGAAGCGCTTCATGCAGTCCGCAGTGATTCTCCTTCATGTTGCTTGATGTTGGTCAAGTTCAACGTAGTCTTCTGAAGGGGTTGGCTACTGGAGAATCCCTTCACGAAGAAGTAGCTTAGATCGCTGAAGCTGTGGATCGACTTCGTCGGTAGAGGGTTGTACCATAGCCTTGCCACTCCTCTGAACGTCAATGGCAGGGCGCGACACATGATGTTTTCCGAGACTCGATGGAACTGCATGGCCACCTTGAAGCCTTCCAGATGATTGACGGGGTCCCCAGACCTGTTGTAGGTGTCGTACTTTGGCAGGAGAAAGCCGATCGGGAGCGGGTCCCTCATGACCTCATCAGCTAGAGCCGTGTCATTAGTGAGGTCTGGCTCGCGAGCTCCCGTCTGATTTTCTACCACCTTATTGATCTCATCTTTTAGGTCCAGGATCATCTGCTTCAACCTCGAGTCCCCGTGTCTTTGTTCGTCTCCTTGTTGTGGTTCCCCTTGTCGGTCTCCGGCGGCATGCCGCGTCCTTCCCCTGGGTACGGGACTTTCCCCCGTTGCTCTGTTTCGAGGATTACGAGCGGACCTTATTGATCCCGTACTGCTCTGGTCCTCGTCTTGAGCTCTCACGGGCTGGATGCGGGGGCCTTGTGGTGCTCTGCCGGTCTTCTGAGAGACAGCTTTGGAGACCTCCTTCATTGCCTCGGCCATTCGGTCATATTTGTCCTGGAGGGCTTCGAACTGCTCCCTTGTCACATATTCCTGCGCTCCAGGAGGGGGGGATCACTATCTCCGCGCACCGAATATCTGGCCGAATGCTGGTACCTCACGGAACCTTCCCGACCATCGTTCAACCTTTCTCGTCCATTTTCCGTCAAGGGAGGGAGCCCTCCTGAAGGTTCCTCCTCCCCTATGTTCATGTTCGATGCTGCTCTCGTCTTCTTATGATTGTAGGTTCTCCCCACCATTACTGTCGTTCCCACGGACGGCGCCAATCTGTTGCTGCCGAAAATCCCTATGAGCTGATCCTGCACAAGCACAGACGGTAGAGGCCCGGAACTTTGTCCGGGGTTAGTCCTCCGACGCTCAAGTTAGGGATTGGCCGCACAGTTTTTGTTATAGGAGTAATGGTGTGGGTAGTAATGCTTACCTTTTTCCTTCCTCTCTGGCCCTCTTATATAGCTTTTAGGGTTTAGGGTTTCCCTTTCCCTTGGAGGAGTCCTCCTCGGGTCCAATCTCTTTTCCTTATAGAGTTCTAATCGGATTCGTCCTATCCCCTCGTGGGGATATTCTCTTCACGTGGTTAACGTGGTAGAGCCCTTGTAGCCTCTGTCAGGTGGGTGACACGTGTCCTTACCCTACTGGGCAGTCAATTTGGCCGTATCACATACCGATATAGTACGATATGTACCGATACAGTGCGCTACGGTCATATAATGGCCAAGTTGGGTCATTTTTCAGAAAAAACACAATTTTTTGAGGGGTTTTTGTTCCAAAGTTGCTGCCAGCATATTACTCTCTAACTAAAGTGGAAATCAAGGTTGGGAACACGGATTTTACATTTATGGGACAACTACAAACCTTGAATTCTTAATGCGATACCCTCAATTTGGTGTTTATGCATAATACATGTTATCAATAGCTTTTTTTAATAAATTTTTTATGCAAAAGTGTATAAAAAGTGTTTTCTATCCATTTATATGCGTATCTTAGAGTATCTCCGTTACGTATCTTAATTTTGGGCCACCGATACGGCGACCGATACAGATACTTTAATCCTTGCTTCAGTAAGCCACATGCGAGTGGTTCATCTATGCCACCTTCATGACCTAATTGGCCATATTCATCATCTCGACGGGTTTTGAATTTTTGATTGAACCCCTATGATGCAAAAGGCTGCCCATTCAGTGTTTCAAATGCATATGGTATAAGCATGTCTCTGCCTAGTATCCAACGGCTCGACAGCCTATATTGACAAGGATTCTTTTATATCTCTTGCTCCAAAAGATCAATCGAATCTTGAGATAGATAGTTTGGAGGTAGAGCATGAGCTTGGTGAAGTCAACAACAACAGTGACGGGAGCAACAACCTTCTTTATGTTCATCATGCATTGACAACTCAGAAGGTAGTTGAGGATGAAGATTGGCGTCGTAGCAGTATCTTCCAAACCTGTGTGAAGTGCAATGTGCAATTATGTAGCATGGTGATTGATGGAGGCAGTTGGATTAATATCGTCTTTGAAGACGTTTTCGCAAGTAGGTCTTCAATTGCACCTCTCTCTTCCTTTTGTTTTCTGTTCTTACCCCTACCCTGTTACTGTTGCACCAACTGAACCGCAACAGACTTGATTGAACTCTCTAATGAGCTGTCCATCGAGTCTGAGATTTGGGGTGAAGGAAGGCCTTCCATAGGCAACCTAAACCATAGGAACCTTCCTCCTGAATCATCTTCTGTAGTGTGGTTTAACACTAGAACCAGAGCTGGACCTTTGCTCTAACATAAGATTCAGTTGCTGGTCCTAAACTCCTCTTTACAAACTGTTAGGCCTGCAGGTACTGAATCAAAGAGGGCCTTTGCTGCGATTTAAAATCTAAAGCCCTAGTTCAATCAAGGTTCTTTCAAGGGAGTTCTTCTCTTTGGAGATTTCACTTCTTGCTGCTGGTTGTATCGTCTTGAGGTTGAAGATGTTCCCCCCTGCTTTTCAATAGTATAATTTTAGAAGTGGACTTCCCATATTGCCCTTCCTTGTTATATTAATTAAGTCTTGTCCCTTTATTTTGATTTGTTCCAAGTTTATGCTCACTCAATAATTCTTAAATTCATTTATACTCTCTCTTTTACCTACCAAGTAAACCCTTGAGAATTATGATTATTAATCAGGTGGCCACTATACTCTTAAGTTGAGTTTCCTACTATTCTATTGGGCGCACAGAGTCCCTAGACAGGGTTTTCGAACCCTGGGATCGCATCACTTCACCACCCACCATTCCAAAGTATCACCACCTTTGTTGCACTTTGTTCTCCACAATGCTGCTGCTCCATTGAAGAGACAATATGTTATTTGGAAAAATCATGGGCTGTAGCAGCAGCCCTCTTGTATTTAGAAAATAAAAAGTATGGGTTACAAAAATAAGAAGTGATCACTACTAATAGCTTACAACTTAAAGATGGAAAATTCCTGTAATATCTCTGGTTTCCATAACATCAATATAGAAACTCTTATATTGCTAATGGCTTAGCAACTAAAACTAGCACAAAGAAATAAATCTATGACAAAATATTAACTAAACTAAATATCCTTAACATGTGACAGCAACATGGGCCCACCGAATCTGCCACTATATCTCCTCCGGCTACATATGGGGCAGAATTAGGCTTATGTATTACCAACATATGGGCCCAAGTATGGGCTTGACTATAACTTAAGTTGATGGCCTAATGTGGTCTGGTTAGAACTTTCAAGTCATTGGCCTTAATAGGGGCCGGATCTGGCTGGCCCTTTTGGTTCTTCCTCCTCCTAGACTGACCTTGTACTGCATCATTCTCTCTCTCTCCCTCTCTCTCTTTCTCTGATTGGGTATTTTGGGGACTTGTCATTTATTGGTTTATCCAATTTCAGATGGGGTATTAACATTCCCCCCCTGCTTTGTTTGAACCAGAGCCATGCAAATCGCTACAAGAGATACATTGTTCCTGTCCTCTCAGTACAAATGGATTTTTATGTGCGGGTCTTTGTGCGGATATTCACGTGGGTGACTTAATTCCTTATAAATGAGCATTAACATTTGCTAGTATTTGATTTGATAAAACATAGTTTTAGTGTCCCAATTGTACCTTAGGCTATTGAACATTTGAACCATCCATATTAATTAAAATTGCACGGTTGTGTGATATTGCAGTTCTGCAAGTGCAATGAAGAACACGCCTCTTAAGCTCTCTTATGTTTATCAGTGCATTGGCTGTGATTCTTTCCATCTGCAGTGCCTTGGAAGGACAGTAGAGAAGGTTTGCATCTGTTTCCATATACCCTTGCTTTCTCTAAGTATTATTGGAGGCTAACAACGATATTATAGAGATGCATCTCCCAACAGTATAGTAATTGTGAACTTTTGAATGCATTAGAAAAATCGAATATGGGCTTGCATTCAAAATAAGTATCTGAGTGGATGGATAACCCAGAATATCTTAGAAACAGTAATTGCAAGAAATGACGGGAAAAGTCCATTACGTGAAGTAGTGAAATGATTCTTTTATAAAAAAATTGACATAGTTTTGTATAATTCATATTAGTTTGCTCAAAGCACATCATTTTGTATCGGCCTCATTTTATCTTTCAGATTGAGAGCTAGACAAATCTGATTATTTCTGCCGCCAGGCTAAATTGATTTGGATGTTTGTTGATTGTTATTTGTGTATATCAATGTCTGGTTTACCTACTTATGACAAGCATATGAGATTTATGCGTAGGGCATCTGTGTGAAAATGTTTGCCTCGCCAAATTGTGTTTATATCCTTGCTTCCAACACTGCATCTTGCGATGCATCATAGTTGTCAAAGAATTGCTTAGGCTGCGCCTATGCCTAGGCAACAAGACTTCTTTTTTGGGACCTAGGCATTCCACCGCCTTATTTGTATTGAACGCTTTGGTTCTCTTTTCTTAAAATATAATGCCTTTTCTAATGTTTTCGTTAGATTTGTGTGGTATGTTTATCCACAGTGTGACGCATGGGATCATGCCTTTGTATTAAAAAAAAAAATTGAAAAAAAGAAAGGGAGAAGAAGATTTCATTGTGAGACAAAGGAACCAAAGTTGGAACCTTTCTCTACTGCTTGCTTCCATGGTCAGTTGGCTGTTTTACCTAAATTATTTGACTTTAATATAATGGTGAAAATTATAAATAAAGGGAAAAGGAAGGAAAAGAGAAAAATTGAGTCAGCTGGTGGGTGATATTTATCCAATTGTGCCCATAGTTATCACGGAGAAAAGGTGAACCAAGGCATTGCGGGGAAGGGGGAAGAATAAGGTGACCAAGTCTTATTTTTTTATTTTCCCTCTTTTCTAGCATTATTGAGTATGCTATGTATACCTAATATCATAAAAAATCAACATTTAGAAAAATACTCTTGTTCTATAATAAGTTTGATTGGTCAAATGATTTTATTTGTATATGAGAATTTTTGCATTAGGTATAGCACAAAACCAGATTTCCAACAAGTCTGAGATTACTTAAATCTGAGTTGTAATGACGAAGTTATGTTTTGGACAAACTTATTTTAAATTGCATTAATGATGTTAAAATCGCCTGAATGATAATAATTTTATCAAAACAAAAGATTATTTTATTGGATTTTTTCTTTTTAGCAATGTTTTACCATGGTAAGATTTATAAAATTTTCAAAATTGAGAAAACCCCAGCATTTGGAAGTTGAAAATCACTCCCACAACCAAAATTCCAGTTTTTGTTCTTGGACTGGGGGGTTGACTTTTTATTCTTTTAGAATTTGATTTTTAAACTATTTTTATTGGATTCAAATGGAGGATATTTGCTTATTTATGAATAATATCTCAAGTAAATGTTCTTAAATGATATTTGGCATAAATAAGTGCTCAAATATAAAGTGACATGAGATCAATAAAGTGACAGTCGCCTAGGCCCTGGGAAAAACCGGCTCGATGCCAAGCCGGTGCCTTGACAACTGTGATTGTGCCCATGTGTCCTCTTCCAATTGACAATCTCAAAAATATCTCCGTGTATTATGTGACTCCTCGTCTCCTCGTCTCCTACTCTCCTCCACTCCAATACCCTTACGATTCATGCGTATTTTAACAAAAACGATTATATAAATTCTAGGTGAACTTGTTTGTCGTATGTTACAAACTTAAAGTACACTAATGGGGACCTTAGGGTGGACATTTGTGTCCATGAATCCTGCCATATGGTTTATATCCCTTTGGGTTTGAGAAGTGGGGACGAAATTGTTGTTGGGTCCCAATTGACATTGAGAGAGGGTGAATCAGTGTACCAATACTTTTCCCTTTCTGACTGTACATGTTGATGAGGCAACCACTGTCGGCACTTGAATAAATACACACATAGTTGTGCACACACTGAGCCTCTTGACATGGGCACTTTCGGGTGTGCACACCCATCCTGCGGCCCATAAGCACTCCAAAAATAATACAGGCAATGTGAAAGAAACCACACCCACAGCATAGATATTTTTATGAGGTTCGACAATAAGCCTATGTCCCTAGAGTAGTGTCTATGAAGGTTTCGTATCTATTCAATATACCATTTTAACTGCTTTAACAGTTGGGAGCACCCACACCCAGTTTTCCCAGTATAGAAATGAGAGGGCACTTAGTTCCAAGTACAAGTGACTGACCTAGCATAGGACTAGGAGGGTGCACACAATGCCTATACAAATAACAGTATCCATTATGGGAGAGAACATTCTCCCAATAAGACGATAAAATCAAATTTAGGCTTGTACAAATTGCCCTACAACGAAGTTCAAACTAACATATTTCTACTAGTCTCTTTTCTTATAGCTAGTATGCAGACACATACATAGACAATGATATCAAAGTAATTTTCAGAGATGAAAATGCTTACAACCCCTGTCTGATGTATGCAGAGATGTCTTAGAGAACCTAGAGATGAATCAAAGAAATCAACTTGTCTAAAGTGCTCACTGGAATCTTTAACTCTACCAATAGGATGGAAAACTTGACTCTCCAAGTGTGTCCAACCATGTGGGGACCTCTTTTCTTCTCAATATCTCCCCTTTCGTTCTCCTTTCTTTTATTTTCATCTTCTCTTTTTCTTCCTTGAAGTTGATTCACTTGGGTGTGGGAAGAATTGGGATTAATATAGTACTTTGATTTGTTTCCTTTATTGTTAGTGTAGGGTGTGGTCAAGTTAGTAGGGAGATTCAATTTCAGATTTCAGTTGCTAATTTAGGTTAGTTTCCATTAATTGATGGTATTTTCTTTTAAGTAGTCATGCAAGACAATAGAGATTTCAGTTTTGAATCCTGAAGAATTGAAGATTGAATGAAGTCTTGGTTTGTGACAATGGCTGCCGTTAGCTTTGGACACCTTTTCCCCTCTCTAATATTTTCTCTCCTTCTCTGATCTTCCTCTTCTCTCTTTTCTTCCGTGCTTCTTATTATCACGTTTGTTTCCTCTTTGTTTCATTGGTTACTGTTCACCTTCTCTGCTGGGCGGTAAAACCAAACACCAAAAGGAAGCTTGCTGAACCCTTGTCCTTTACCGATTAACTCAGAGATTTGGGTCGAAGGGTGCTGCCTTGAAGGCAACTCAAACCCTAGAGTATTACCCCCAAAGGTTGGTCCTGCTGTGAGCAATCGACTTGAAACCAAATCTGGTTCTGCAACTTGTGCCAGGTATGATTGCAGCAGTGTAGTTCAAGTTTCAGCTCCTCCGTTTGAAGATTGGTTGCTTGGATTCAACACGGTTGGGGAAGGCGAACCTGTTCCCAGATTTTTGTGAGGGTTGGAACCTTGGTCAGGCGGCTGGATCGATTTCTGGGTTTTGTTTTTATGCCTACTGTTTATCGTGAAGAAGAAGAAGGCTGGTTCTCTAAATTTACAAAGATAGTTACTTAAAATTACATAAAACCCTCTGTACCTGAACTTTAGTTATGTTTATACCCACTCTTCTTCAATTTCCAGAATAACCCATTCTTTTAAAGTTTTAAATCTAGAACTACCCAGTTGCTAATTACTTACTTTTAAATACCTTCGGATATTACGTGTTTGCCACCCAAACTCTTAAGCTATCTATCATTCTTGTGGGCCCATAAGCTATCCGATTCCAGCTTTTGGATCCCGGATCCGCGTCGCTTGTCTTCTCATCAATAAACCACCATTAACACCCAACTACCAAACTCAAAAGACCTCCAATGAAGCACACATGGTTTGCCTTTGTTGTTGGAGTTCAATCAATATACATAAGAGAAGGCGAAAGGCTTCTCTTCAAAAACCGTGGTTTTTCCTCACTCTCCTCGTTGTTTTTTTCATTTCAGTTGGGTGTAGCTCGAAGAAACAAGCACACTACAACTTGAATAGGTTACAACGGAGCTGTGGTTAGGGACTTATGGGCATTTGAATTTCAGCCAACCAGAAGCTTCCAAAGGGAATCTTTAATTAGCATATGGAGTATGCACGCAACACCGTAATGTGGAATGCATCTCAGCCATCAGATCTGTGTCTTCAAAATGCACTTCAGATTGCATGTGTTGGATCTGTATAAAGGAGTTGCCGTCAGATACGCATCTAACGACCGCATGGTCCCTAAGGACCATAAGGTCTACGACAAGATAACTGTCAGCCGTTAGATGAAGATCTTCAAAGAGTGCTTAACATTTGGCCGTTAGATCTTGACAGAGGCACAAGGCGCGATGGCTGCTCAATCAGCTTCCACTTGATGCATGGATCTGATGATATGCAAGAGCTGATGTCGTTGCAGGCGATGTTTCATGCTCCCATTGGACACGGGGTACGATGCATCCGATGTCCATTGGATCAACGAGAATGAGCAGGAAAACTTGGTGGTCGTTGTATTTGGATCCCTCTTACGTGACCACTGGCGACGAATGAAATGGCATCTCGATGACGGCATTCATGTACATGTGAAGCACATAATATTGGTTTGCTGCACTGTGACATGGAGCATGGTGTCTGGGTACACTCTGCCACTGAAAAAGCTTGTGGTGGAATCTCTTGCGCTAGGTGTTAGGGCAAACTTTGTGCCCCTATGGATTAAGCATCTCAATGATGTGGCTCTTATTGGGCCGCTGATAAGGAATCAAGCAAACTTTTGAATACTTCAAATAACCCCTTCTGTCGTAATTTTCTTTTCAAAAACCACAAACTCTCTTGGAACAAATCTAAATTGTTGGTTTATGATCATCCGAACTTCTGGTAATTACATAAAGATCCTCAAACTTTGCAAAAATAAAGATGCAACCATGTAGACACAAAAGCAACATCGAGATCTTGTAGAATTGGATTTTTGGGATTTTTCGGAATGATCGTGCAGAAATGGCCATATCTTTTTCATGCAACCTCGGATTTCGACGAAACGAGTTGTGTTGCGTTCATGACTTGGAGTACTACAATTCTCCATAACAACCCAACTTCAAACTCAGCCCCCTAAACTTTGCATAGGCTGTATATTCTTCGTCCAATATCTGATCGTGGAAAATCCGGATGGGTTAGAAAGAGGACGACAAATAGTTGTCGAGGTATCGCCAACGCGCCAGGTGACTGTCGCCTTATTGGGCTGTATGTCTCCTTATGTTTAGGCACTTATTTATATCAAATATCATTTAAGTAAATGTTCTTATATTTATTTACTTAAGATATTATCCATAAATATGCAAATACCCCCTATTTGAATCCAAAAAAATGTATAAAAATTGAATTCCAAAAGGATAAAAGTCATTCAGCAATCCGAGAGAAAAAAACTGGATTTTTGGTTGTAGGGGCAATTTTCAACTTTCAAATGCTGGGATTTTT
>NC_056561.1:22533670-22541064 GCF_013358625.1 Macadamia integrifolia | reverse complement strand
AGATAACTGTCAGCCGTTAGATGAAGATCTTCAAAGAGTGCTTAACATTTGGCCGTTAGATCTTGACAGAGGCACAAGGCGCGATGGCTGCTCAATCAGCTTCCACTTGATGCATGGATCTGATGATATGCAAGAGCTGATGTCGTTGCAGGCGATGTTTCATGCTCCCATTGGACACGGGGTATGATGCATCCGATGTCCATTGGATCAACGAGAATGAGCAGGAAAACTTGGTGGTCGTTGTATTTGGATCCCTCTTACGTGACCACTGGCGACGAATGAAATGGCATCTCGATGACGGCATTCATGTACACGTGAAGCACATAATATTGGTTTGCTGCACTGTGACATGGAGCATGGTGTCTGGGTACACTCTGCCACTGAAAAATCTTGTGGTGGAATCTCTTGCGCTAGGTGTTAGCGCAAACTTTGTGCCCCTATGGATTAAGCATCTCAATGATGTGGCTCTTATTGGGCCGCTGATAAGGAATCAAGCAAACTTTTGAAAACTTCAAATAACCCCTTCTGTCGTAAGTTTCTTTTCAAAAACCACAAACTCTCTTGGAACAAATCTAAATCGTTGGTTTATGATCATCCGAACTTCTGGTAATTACATAAAGATCCTCAAACTTTGCAAAAATAAAGATGCAACCATGTAGACACAAAAGCAACATCGAGATCTTGTAGAATTGGATTTTTGGGATTTTTCGGAATGATCGTGCAGAAATGGCCATATCTTTTTCATGCAACCTCGGATTTCGACGAAACGAGTTGTGTTGCGTTCATGACTTGGAGTACTACAATTCTCCATAACAACCCAACTTCAAACTCAGCCCCCTGAACAAGGATTAAAGTATCGGTATCGGTCGCCGTATCGGTCGGCCAAAATTAAGATACGTATCGGAGAGTATCGTATCGTATCGGAGATACACTAAGATACGCTAAAGATACACACATAAATGGATAGGAAACATTTTTTTAAACACTTTTGCATAAAGAATTTGTTAAAAAAAACTATTGATAACATGTATTATGCATAAACACTAAATTGAGGGCATCGTACTAAGAATTCAAGGTTTGTAGTTGTCCCATAAATGTAAAATCCTTGTTCCCAACCTTGATTTCCACTTTAGTTAGAGAGAAATATGGCTAACAGCAACTTTGGAACAAAAACCCTTCAAAAAATCGTGTGTTTTCTGAAAAATTACCCATCTTGGCCATTATATGACCGATACTCACCGATATGTATCGATACTCACCGATACGTATCGTTACTCACCGATACGTATCGATACTCACCGATACGTATCAATACTCCCCTATACGTATCGATATATATCGATACTCACCGATACGTGCCAATATATACCGATACGTACCGATCGATACATACCGATACTCACCGATACGTACCAATACATACCGAAACGTATATTTTACCTCAATTTTATAATTTTCATAGTCGTATCGAGGTATATCGTAGCGTATCGATGTGTATTGGTGGTGTATTGATGCATATCGGTATGTATTGTAGGATATATGTCGATACGAAAGGATTTTAAAAATTTCATGTATCGTATCGATGTGTATCGTATCGGTTGGCTAAATTTAAGATACGTATCGGAGGGTATCGTATCGGTATCGGAGATACTTAAAACCATGCCCCTGAACTTTGCATAGGCCGTATATTCTTCGTCCAATATCTGATCGTGGCAAATGCGGATGGGTTACAAAGAGGACGAAAAATAGTTGTCGAGGTATCGCCAACGCGCCAGGTGACTGTCACCTTATTGGGCTGTATGTCTCCTTATGTTTAGGCACTTATTTATATCAAATATCATTTAAGTAAATGTTCTTATATTTATTTACTTAAGATATTATCCATAAATATGCAAATACCCCCTATTTGAATCCAAAAAAAATGTATAAAAATTGAATTCCAAAAGGATAAAAGTCATTCAGCAATCCGAGAGAAAAAAACTGGATTTTTGGTTGTAGGGGCAATTTTCAACTTTCAAATGCTGGGATTTTTTTCAATTCTGAAATTTTATAAATCTTATCATGGTTATACATTGCCAAAGCCAAAAATCCAGTAAAATAATCTTTTGTTTTGATGTTTGTAAAATTATTTTCATTCAGGTGATTTTAACTGCATTCACGCACTTTAAGATCAGTTTGACCGAAGTATAACTTTGTCATTACAACTCAAATTTAAATAGGGATGTCAATCCCATGCCCGCACTGGTTAGACCGACCGGGCTTGACTATTTAAAGATCGGTCCAGCCTACACCAATTATTAAACATGTCTGCCTTAGGCCCGACCCTTTTATAAATAGGTAGTACACGGTGCAAGGGGTAATCCCAATAGGTACCCAACTGGCCCGGCCTGTTTACAAGCTTGACTCGGCACAATATGTTTAGCCCGACCGTTTATATATATATTTTGATTTTTTTTGGATAGAATAGAGTATATATTGATATTTTTGTCAATTATTAAATGTCGACTCGGCACAACATGTTTAGCCCAACCGTTTATATGTATATTTTGATTTTTTTTTTTTATAGAATAGAGTATATATTGATATTTTTATCAATTATTAAATGTAATTAAGTGTAATATATTTTTCAAATTATTGATGATTTAATGTAATGCATTAAAGTATCTTAAATCTAAGACAATTAAGGACCGTTTAAGGTTTTATTGGTACATTACCCCGTTAAGGTCCAATTATAGCCCGATTAGGAGAAGACTGGGTAAAGCCTGGAACACGTCCGAGACCAACTCACTCCTTAAATAGGTAGGTCATGGTCCAAGGGTATAGGCCCGCCATGCCTGACCGATTGACATCCCTAGATTTAAGTACTCATAGACTTGTTGGAAAGCTAGTTTTGAGCTATACCTAATACAAAAATTCTCATGTAAAAATAAAGTCATTTGACGAGTCAAACTTATTATAGAACAAGAGAATTTCTCTAAATGTTGATTTTTTATGACTTAATGTGACTTAATGTTGATTTTTGATTATTTGATGTGGCTTAATTTAATTTTTATGATCCACAGTATATGTAGCATATTAAATAATATTAGAGAAGATGGAAAATAAAAATATAACCCATAGTTGCCTTACGTGCCTTGTTCACCTTAAGGTGGTTGACTTGTCGCCAAACTGCTTAGGCAGCCCTCCAACGCCTTGGTTCATCTTGGTCCCGTGACAACTATGTTATGACATACTCGACAACTTTCAGAAGGAACCAATTGCCAAAAAATTCATCTTCAATGACCAAAATGCCCCTGAACATAGATAGGTAAAAAATGCCAGAACTTTGCTTGAAAATCTGCAACACTTACCATTGTCACACCAGCAACACTCAACCAACCTCTGACATGCTACTCATCATTGCCATATCATTAAAGTGACCGTAAGTCGCCTAGGCACCGACTTATCGCCTTAGCGCTTAGGAAGGACCTCCAACACCTTGAGTTGTGTATGTCAATGTCTGAAGTACTTGATTATGACATAAACATATGAGATTTATGTGTGGGGCATCTGTGTGAAAATGCTTGCCTCGCCAAATGATGTTTATATCCTTGCTTCCAACACTGCATCCTGTGATGCATGGTGTATGAGTGGTACGCATAGTTTTTAAGGCGCTGATGCGGTCTAGAGATGGTAAGGCAGTGCTCCGCCTTATTGAAGTGGCGCCTTATGGGTTTTTTTTTTTTAAACACATTTTAAAATTACTTGATGAAGATTCCAAATATAGATTTTTTATTGGTAGGTGTATGATTTTGTTAACACTTGAGATGTATGGGATCAGCTTTACTCCACAAAAAATAACCAAAACAAACAAAACAAAAACCCGATTCACAAACAGGGTTTGGATTTTGTCAAGGGTTTTAAGAAAGGGCTTTGAGAAGGAATCAAGGAACAAAGAAGAACCACTGATCCAGGCGACCATTTTGCTCCGGCAGCGGTGAGCTTCATTCTTCTTTGACAGGAGTAGAAATATAGTGGATGACCTTAGGGCTTAGGCACTTATTTTGGCATCATAGAGGTAAGTATAATAAATTCTTGTATTTTTTATGTCTTCTTTTCTTTATATTTATAATTTTGTTTCATAATTATGTATTTATATTATGTGTAATATGTTATGATGATTGATGATTGATGATTGATGATTGATGATTGATGATTAATGATTGATGAAGATGAACTTAGTTTATTTACTTTATTAATTTGTTTTCTTGATGAATATCTTACATTGGTATGAATATGAACCTTTAATATTTATTTAACATATGAGTAATAGGATTCAACTAGGATTTGAGCCAAATACATTGGTTTTATAAAAAAATTACACAGGAACGCTTTAGTCGATAAGGCGACGCTTTATGCGCGCCTTATCACTAAGGCGCTCCGAAAGACCCTCAAACGCTTCCATCGCCTTACCGCCTTAAAAACTATAGTGGTACGTGTGAACTGTATTGGCTCAAGTCATAGATATTTTCCCTTTCAGGGAGTGTGGGTGGTGAGTGTTTAGTGCTTTAGTGGATATACAAGAGCCGCATGGTTATAGGCTGTGGACTAATAGGATGGTATCTTGCTCATAGTTGTCAAGGCGTCGCCTTGGCGTCCAGGCGGTTTGCCTGGGGCCTAGGCAACAACCGCCTTGTTGCACTGCATGTCGCCTTGTGTTTCGGCACTTATTTATGCCAAATATCATTCAAGTAAATGTTTTTAATATTTGTTATTATTATTTCATTTACTTAAGATATTATTCATAAATAAGCAAATACCCCCTATTTGAATCCAATAAAAATAGTTTAAAAATCAAATTCCAAAAGGAAAAAAAGTCAACCCCCCAGTCCAAGAACAAAACCTAGATTTTGGTTATAGGGACGATTTTCAACTTTTAAATGCTAGGGTTTTTCTCAATTATGAAAATTTTATAAATTCTATCATGTTAAAACATTGCTAAAAACCAAAAGTCCGGTAAAAAAATATTTTGTTTTGATATTCATAAAATTATTTTCATTCAGGCGATTTTAACAGTATTCGCGCACTTAAAAATAAGTTTGACTGAAGCATAACTTTGTCATTGCAACTCAGATTTAAGTAATCTTAGACTTGTTAGAAAGCTGGTTTTATATTATAACTAATACAAAAAGTCTCATGTAAAAATAAAATCATTTGACCAGTCAAACTTATTATAAAATAAGAGCATTTCTCTAAATATTGATTTTTTATAACTTAATATGACTTAATGTTAATTTTTTATGATTTGATGTGGCTAAATGTTGATTTTTAATGACTTGATGTGGCTTAATCTTGATTTTTTATGATACAATGTATATATAACTTACTAAATAATGTTAGAAAATAGGAAAAATAAAAAATAACACTTGTTCGCCTAGTTCGCCTTAAGGCGGGCGCCTTCTCGCCTAAGCGCTTAGACAACCCTCCACCGCCTTGGTTCGCCTTGGCGCCGTGACAACTATGATCTTGCTAGATTGAGTATTTAGTTGTTGTATATGTGGAGTACACATAATTGGCATAGACAAGTTAAAAAAGGAGATGCCATGATATTGTCCTAATAAATACATTTTTTTTTATTTTGTTTTAACAATGTTAGAAGTTTCCAGTTTTTATGAAAAGTGAGAAGTGTACGCAATTGTGTTGTTCATTAATCATTTTCTTAATATTATTTTTTGTTATTACTGTGCTTTCAACTTACTTCTGTTTTCTCCCTCCATCTAAAGAATAAAAGTGTCAGATATTTACCGGGATTTGGTCCTGTAGTCCCTCAAGAGTGCAGCGATTGCAAGAAGAAGTTTAATATGGGTGGTCCCATATGGTCAGCCCCAATCCATGATCAAGAATGGGTGGATTCTATATTAGCAAATGTTAAATCTATGAAGAGTTGTTATCCTGCTTATGATCGGATATCTGCTGTACTTACAACAATATCAGAGGTACCAGCCACTTTCCTATTTTTCTTTGGGTTAGTATCGTGTTTTATCTCACTATAATTTTAATGACCAAAAATCCTGCAATTTGATATATTTCTGTAACTGAAGTTCAATAAATGAACAAATACATTTCAATCTCTTAAGCACTTACATGTTGTGTGCATGTATTTCTATGTAGTTGATGGGAGATCTGATATTTAGTAATTCTTAGTGTGACATACAGTACATACTCTCTTCTCCATTTCACAGTTGTTGCCCTCTAATCAACTCAGACAATGCCACTTCTTTGACTAGCCATGGCTAAAAATTGTATCTATTTGTACAGATGTTGCTTTTCAACCCACAACACTTTGGAATTCAGAAGGATGTTAACTTGATAATTTTCAACTGTTTACTATAAAATATTCCTCTCTTTGTGTGGTCATTTAATTTCAGTGTGCTTCTCTGTGGTGACATCTTACCATAATTTGACACATTATTTGCAGGAATTGGTGGATGTTCCTCTTTTTGTGAGTTTGCACAGCCTCTGTGCAACATTAAAATGCACTTCACCTTCAGCAGTTATGTTCCGTTCAGCGGTGATTAATGGTGGATATCGTATTTCTGGAACTCATGTCAATCCATTAGGGCTCAAGTCAGATGCTCCTATGGATGTTATTTGGGATATCATGCGCTGCTGGGTGGTTATCAACTCCTTTTTTTCTCTTTACTATCTAAAAAAATCCTGAATTAAATTTAACTTGGATAATAAAACAGATAATTTTTGCATATTTTACACCATCAAGTCATCAACTGGTGTCCTAGATGTAAATATTTGAATCATAGTTGTCAAGGTGACCGCCTTGGCGTCCAGGCGGTTTTCCATGATCCTAGGCGACTGTCACATTATTGCACTATATGTCACTTTATATAAGTGAATGTTTTTATATTTCATTTACTTAAGATATTATTCATAAATAAGCAAATACCCCCTATTTGAATCCGATAAAAAATAGTTTAAAGATCGAATTCCAAAAGGATAAAAAATCAACCCCCCTAGTCCAAGAACAAAAACTGGATTTTTGGTTGTAGGGGCAATTTGTAACTTTCAAATGCTGGGGTTTTTCTCAGTTTTGAAAATTTTATAAATCTTATCATGGTAAAACGTTGCTAAAAACCAAAAGTCCGGTAAATTAATCTTTTGTTTTGATGTCTTTAAAATTATTTTCATTCAGATGATTTTAACAGCATTCGCGTACTTTAAAATAAGTTTGACCGGAACATAATTTTGTCATTACAACATTTTTTTTTGGATGAATAAATAATTCATTACTAAGAGAGAAAGAATATACAAGGGGAAAAGGGGGGAGGGACGCTTAAGCCAACCCAAGGGGAGCAAAACAAAATAAAACCCAAAACCATCACGGACCAAAATAAGGGGGG
>NC_056561.1:22511009-22533594 GCF_013358625.1 Macadamia integrifolia | reverse complement strand
AGGGGGGTGAGAAGAGCGAGGGGTGTGGGAATGAGAGGGGTTAGGGGGAGGAGGGTGGGGGGTGAGAGGGGAGAGGAGAGGGATGGGTGAGGGGGGCAAGGGGTTTCGTGGGTGGGGATAGCTTGAAGGTTCCAAGACGAAATGATGTGGGAGTTATTGCGAGAGATAGGGATTGGCCGGTTGTGTCTAGCAAGGAGAGTCTGGGCCTTGGAAGCAACATCAAAGGAGATAGCTTTCCAAATCTTATCCGGGGATCGAGATTTGGCAGTCCATCCAGAGGTGGTTAATGTTAGCTCAAAAGGTTAATTTACCAATAGTATCACAAATGGTTGATCCCGAGAAGGACATGTCAACCCAAATACATTCTCTGTCAAAAGGAAAAATGGGTCTTCTAGCAGGCCAACATTTGGAAAGGGCGGTTTTCCAAACTTGGCAAAAAAGGGGACAGGAGAAGAAGAGATGGGGGGTATCTTCATGCCCGAGGGATAGAGGTAGTAGGAAGGATTAGCGGGGATGTTGTGGTGGATGAGGAAGGATTGGGTTGGGAGACAACTGGATAGGCAGTGCCAAGGAGTGAAACTATGGCGGGGGATATGACCTTTAAATCAGACCAATTTATGCGAGGGAACCAACGGGGATGGGGAACGGATAAAAGACCAAGCAGAGGCAGAAGAGAATAACCCATTAGAAGAGGGAAGCCAAATACAATGGTCTTCTCTGCCTCTATGCCCAGGGGGGAGAGGGGGGGGGAGGACCAGAGATCTAGCAGAGGAGGGGGGGATGAAGGAGGCAACCAACCCCAAGGAGAAAGAATCGAGGAGACCATAGCCTTTGCATGAAGGCCGGAGGAGTATATGACTCTGGGAGAAACCAGAAGGGAAAGAATGCCAGTGGGGTGCCAAGGGTCCTTCCACAGATAGGTAGATTGACCATTCCCAATGGAATAGGAAATAGCAATGAGGGCCAGGGTTCTATACTGAAGGATCTTTCTCCAGATCCAAGAGGCATCAGGATTGGAAGGGGCAGTCCAGAGAGAGTTATGCTTGAGTAATCCAGAATGAATCCAGTCAACCCAAATGCTTTTCTGTTTGGAGGCAATCTTCCAGAGTCTAAGGACACCCACAGAATTGGCATCTTTAATACTTCTAATTCCCAACCCTTTTTCAGATTTCGGGAGGCAAACCTTCTTCCAATTGAGAGGCCTGAGGAATTTAGAAGAATCCGAGCCTTTCCAGAGGAAGGAGCAGAGAAGGCTCTCGAAAGACTTGATAACAGAGGAAGGGAGGACAATGGTAATGGACCAGTATAGATGCAAGGATTGGAGGACCAATCTGATCAAGGTTAAGCGGCCAGCAAAAGACAAAAGCTTCCCCTTCCAAAGTTGAAGCTTTTTCCTAAGGCGGTCAAGCAGAGGGGCACAATGATGAGAGGAAAGCCTGGAGGTAATGAGTGGGAGGCCCAAATATCTAACAGGCAAGGATCCCAGTGGGATACCAAAAATATCAGAAAGACTGAGTCTCAGGAGAGACACCTGAGAGAAAGATATTAGATTTGAGAAGGTTGATTTTGAGCCCTGATAGGGACTCGAAGGAATGGAGGCTGGACATGATATTGGTGATGGAAAGGGGATCGGCCTTGGAGAAGATCATAATATCATCAGCAAAAGCCAAATACGAGAGGAGGGATTTACACTTGGGAATGGGTGTAATGAGATAGAGGTCAGTGGCAGATTGAATGAAACGGGAAATGATTTCCAAGGATAGGGAGAAGAGAAGAGGAGAGAGAGGGCATCCTTGACGGATTCCATGACTCTGAGGGAAAATATCCGGCAGGGCTACCATTCACCAGTACCGAGAAGCGAGGGGAAGAAATACAAGAGCGGATCCAGTGAACGAAAGAGGCTAGGAAAGACATTTGAAGTTGAACATTGGAGAGGAAGTCCCAACTAATCGTGTCAAACGCTTTGTGGATGTCAATCTTCATAAGAGAAGCCAGAGAGTGAGACTTGCAGTCAAAGCCACGAACAATCTCATGACAGAGCATAATATTGTCCGAGATGCTTTTGCCAGTGATGAAGGCGGATTGGTTTGGGCTAACAAGTGAGGCAATAAATTTTTGGGTCCTATTGGCCAGGATTTTAGCAATGAATTTGTAGAGAAGGTTGCAGAGAGAAATGGGCCAAAAATCATTCATGGAAGCAACACCCTCCTTTTTTGGGATGAGGCAAAGGAAGGTGTGATTGATCCCACCAATCTGGTTAGGGTTGTAGAAGAAACTACGCACCGCCAGGAGGAGGTCATTACGAATGATATTCCAACAGGCCGAAGAAGCCCATACTAAAGCCATCAGGACCGGGGGCCTTGTTAGCTTTGTGGGAGAGAATGGTAGTGAGAATTTCATCCTCGCTGGGAATGAACTGGAGATAGGGAAGGAGTTCAATAGGGACAAACTTGTTGAAAACTGGTTTTGTGCTATACCTAATGCAAAAAGTCTCTTGTAAAAATAAAATCATTTGACCAGTACAACTTATTGTAGAACAAGAGCATTTCTCTAAACGTTGATTTTG
Source organism: Macadamia integrifolia (assembly GCF_013358625.1). Lineage (NCBI taxonomy): Eukaryota > Viridiplantae > Streptophyta > Magnoliopsida > Proteales > Proteaceae > Macadamia > Macadamia integrifolia. Next base: position 22,531,028 of record NC_056561.1, on the reverse strand, counting down.
TATGACTTAATGTGACTTAATATTGATCTTTGATGATTTGATGTGGTTTGATGTTGATTTTTTATGATACAAGGTATATGTAACATACTAGATAATGTTCGATATAGTGAAAATAAAAAAATTACACTTAGGCAGCTGCAGCACTCCAACGCCGTGGTTCGCCTTGGCTCCATGACAACTATGATTTGAATTGTCAAGGCTACAGAAGGCAAGCATGGATGTTTCACTAATATGTGGTATAATAAGTTTAGGAGGTTGATACTTTGGTGAAACACTTCAGAATTTAGTTGTTGTTTTCCATTTCATTGTCGTGTTATTACTTTCTAGTCGAAGGTACTTATCTGTCTCAAATATCTACTTTATTCCCTTGTATTTGAGAATAGCATTACAAATAACTAGTGCGACCTTAATGTTTACTAATAAGAATTCGTCTCTTCTGATCAATTGACGTTGTTTTGTAACAAATTATAATTTTATTTGTGTAGGTCAAGAATCATCCAGTGAAAGCTCAATCACCTGATCAATCTGGAAGTGTGATCCTCGCCAAGGAACCTACTTTGCAAGTATGTCTAAAACTAGGGATTTATAAATTCCCCCCCACCCCTCTCTCTCTCTCTCTATATATATATATATTATATCTTTAATTCATCTCCAGATTCCAAACACCCTGAAGAGGTTTTCTAGGCTGGAAAGAAAACTAGAAAACCTACTAGTAATCACAGTGAGACAATGTTGAGAATATAGGCAGAATCTGGGCATAATAGTATCTCTCAAGTCCTTCAGCTGATGAGGCTGAAACTTGGGTCGAATGGAGGTCCTAGTAATGCAACTGCTGTGAGAGAATGCCTGGTCAGGTGCGGTCTGGTTCTTGAGTCAGATTTCTATTTTGGTGCAATTCTGGTTCTCTACTTTAGCCATCTAACTGGACCAAGAATGGACTAATATGTGTTATTTTGAGTTTCCAATGGCTTGTATGGGCCATGGGCTTTATATTTTTGGGTTTACTTTTGTAATTGGTCAATTCTATAAGCCCAATGATTGGGAATTTAAGTCCTATACGGGATTAAGTAGTTCTTTTATGTTTCCTATATCATTAAGAATATTAGTTTTCTATATTTCGAGTATTCTAGAAGTCTAGTTATGTCCTTTATTTCTTTCTTACTGGGAAAGTTCTTATTTGTTAGAAACTAGGAAGTTTGTGTCTAAGTCAATAGGTTTCTAATTTCAGTTTGTTTCCATTTTTAGCTTTTACCATGTATTGAATCTGTCACCTCTACTATATAAAGAGGCATTGCCGTAACACAAAGACATATGGATTGATTGATGAAATTGTTTGTGAGTTATGCTTATTACTTTGACCTGAGAAAGGTTTGTTCATCAACTGAGAGAGTTGAGGGTGAAAGACCCAGGCCAAGATAGCAATTCCCTTACCCCCACCCCATTCTTCTACAATCGATTATCACCCTCTTCCCTTTCTTTCTTTTTCTATATTTTTATTTGTCTACTGTTTAAAGTGAGATTAAAGCCCTCTATTGCTGATCAGAAGAGTAGAAGACACACTCAAAGACTATCGATTCTAGTTACAGGGTTATCCCGGGAAGAATTTTCAAGTGCATATCTTTTTTGTCAGATCTCTGATTGCTGCAGGATTTTGAAGGTTTATTAATGATCTTAGGAGGATCGCTTGACCCAAACTTGAGGATCATCCGACGCTTCCAATTCAAGTTCTTGAAGAATCACCAAAAGTTTCATTTTTCTTGCAACAGCATAAGTCTCAGTCCTGCATTGATCTACATCACCAGCGGGCAGAATTTGATCAATTTATTATGGTTTGTTCCTCCATATAGGATCATCATTCCATCCAAATTTCAGCCCCAAACGGAGTCCTATATGGTGAGATACAATTTATGCAAGTTTCGACCTAAATCTGAGTCTATTTTCAGATTTGTTCTTACTGTTGAATCTGATCTTATTCTAGGTCTTGTTGGAGTTTATGATGGATCCTACTGGGACTTATCACCTAGTGGGTAGGCTAGGTGCTTAAAACATCAAGGTGACCAATGGTTGGATTAGAAAAAAAACAAGCAAGAACAGAAAATAGAAACTGATAAGAAAAAAGGAATTAATAAGTCAAAAAGGAACCCATAACTCACAATCTACTAGCCATTTATCTACCAAATTCTGGTCGAAGGTAGTGAGGAGGGAAGGGTAGATGATATAAAAAAATTGAAGCCTATCCAATGGTTAGATTAAGGGAAACAATATTATAAAGTTACTAATAGAAGGTTAACCTAGAAATAGCAGGAAGAAAACTGAGAATAACCTGCTGAAACAGTGAGTAGCAAGTAATGTGGAAACTGGGTCACAAAACCCTATTGGGGTTCACTATGGACCCACCAAGCTCAAACCAAGAATGGAGTTGCAGAATGGTAAATATGATGAACAATTTAGAGTCCTTGTTGAGATAAAGAACCGAATAAAGTTTGTGTAGTAACCACTCATGTATGGGGTTATTTATGCAACTATAAGGAACAAATAGACACAAGGGGGGAAATTGCTGTGTTAATGGGAATTAAAGTAAGAGTAAAGGACGAGTCTGGAAATTAAATAAGTATGTGGAAGAAAACAGAATAAAACTCAGGAAAGGAGGAGCTTTGTGTAATTTATACAAGAGCTGGTCTTATTTGTAAATAAAAGAGTTGGTCATCCCCAACCTCACGTTAGAAACAGAATGAGATAAAACTTGCCCTTAAAGAGATCACCACAGCAACCATAAATGAAGCCCACATAACACAAAACTGGAGGAATAGGCAACTAATTCTTGGACTCTGAAATCCATCCAACTAAGATCAGACCTGAATAATGGATAATATTTTCAGGGAAAACTCCAAAACCAGAATCTCGATGTAATTGGAGGCCTTAAGAGATTCAAAGGTTTAATCATCCTAAGGTGGGGATTTAGATCCCAGAATCTGAGACTGAAAGGAGAAGTTACAAGAGAGATTGAGTTCCCTCTTGCTGAATCAGCGACTGAATGGAGAACTTATAAGAGAGATTGAGGTTCCTCTTGCTGAATCAGATCTAACACCAGAGCAGGGTACTGTGATGTAGATCGCAGGAACAAGGCCAAAACCAGTCCAGAATTGCTGTAAGATTCAGCCGCTGTGGGAAACAGCCTGATCAGGTGTGGCCTGGTTCTTGATTGAATAAAGGACCCAAGGATAGCTTGTGTGGAGATGATTTTTAGAGATTATCTTTCCAGAGTTTCCTTTCATTGATTGACTTCCTGATTTCTAGGAAGAATAACTCCAGATTTCCTGGGGTTTAGTGCCATCTCTATGAAGAACAAAACTGGATGGACTCTTGCGGATTTCGTGGGCCCCATGGCCAGCCTTGTGGAGGTTTATTCAATTGGAGATCTAATGTAGAATCGAGGGTGAACCGAGTTAACCCTTCGGGCAATCTCAACTGAGATGAATCAGGTCCGATTGGATTTTTGGATTCATTAGGATCTTTAGGATTTTATTTTATTTGGGGATTATTTGCAATCTTTTAATTTGGGTAATTGATAGTCAATTAGGGAGTTACCAATTTGAATTATATTCTGCTTCTAATTTTATTAGTGAGAACTTAGGAAGCAAATTAGAAGTTGCTAATTTAGTCATAGATGTTTATTGGGCAAGTTTTAATTTCTAGTTATTATATAAAGGCATGTAACCCAAGTATTAGACAGATTTTGAATGATGAATTGATTTGAAGGTTTTAGTGCCGAGTATGGTGCAAGTCGTGTGACTCCTTTCCCCCCTATTCTTCTCTTCTCCCTGCAACTCTGAGTTTCTCTCAGGGATTTCTTCCCTTTTCTTTGCGGGCCCTCCATCAAGTGGTATCAGAGTCAGGTTTCCTATGAAATCCTTTACTCCGATGGCGTTTTCCCCTGAATTTATTACTCTTATTGAGGAACTTAAGAAGAAATTTGATGATGGAATGAAGGAACTTTGATCGGAATCTCGGGAACTTCGATCAGATTTTCAAAAGCTTACCAAAAGTACCAAATGCTTATGTGATAAAGTGTGCAACATGATCGAAGACGGGTTAGTGGTAGACAAGCCGGTTGACACAAGACATGACTATCAAGATGAACTTAGCAGTCCGATCAAGGTTGCATCTAAAGAACTGATCGATTGTCCACTTCCAGTTGTGAAACCCCAACATCAGATTCCAATCAAAGTCATATCATTCGTTGGTGACCATCAGGAGACCGTGACAGATGAAGGCACTATGTGCTGGATCATAGCCCCATCAAAGCCAATGATCGTGGATGTTGATCGAGTGGTGCTGATCCTCTCCTTTAAAACTCGTGGACGAGTTTTTCTCAACTTCGGGGGAGTTGATATAGAATCGAGGCTGAACCGAGTTGACCCTTCGGGTAATCTCAACCAAAATGAATCGGGTTCGATTGGATTTTTGTATTCATTAGGATCTTTAGGATTTTATTTTATTTGGGGATTATTTGCAATCTTTTAATTTAGGTAATTGATAGTGAATTAGGGAGTTACCAATTTGAATTTTATTCTGTTTCTAATTTTATTAGTGAGAACTTAGGAAGCAAATTAGAAGTTGCTAATTTAGTCTTAGATTTTTATTAGGCAAGTTTTAATTTCTAGTTATTATATAAAGGCATGTAACCCAAGTATTAGATAGATTTTGAATGATGAATTGATATCAAGGTTTTAGTGCCAGGTATGGTGCAAGTCGTGTGACCCCTTTCCCCCCTATTCTTCTCTTCTCCCTGCAACTCTGAGTTTCTCTCAGGGATTTCTTCCCTTTCTCTGCGGGCCCTCCATCAAGATCTTTCCAAGAGATCGAGTTATTAATGAGAGAATTTAGGATTTTATTTGTGTTCCTTACCTAGTCCTTGTGTAGGGGACTTGGTAGCTTTAAATAGTTTCTATTTCTAATTAGATTTGTTTACGTAAGTAGTAGTTTTTATTCCTAGGACTTTCTAGTATTTAGTTAAAGAATTTCCATAATTTAAGAAGACCTCTTTTCCACACAGGGAAGGCCAATTGCTGTAATCGACTCTATTTAAATAATGAACAAGGCTGGAATACAGCTAACAAGAATGAAAAAATATATATATAGCTTTGTGCTTGCTCTGTGAGTGAGAGTATGGTGAGATGCCATTGGTGAGAGACCATGGGTGAGAGAGACCCAAGTCTGAGAGAGACTACCTATCCCCCCTTCTTCACTCTGTACTCATTTTTTTTTTCTTTTTTTTTGGGATTCTGCAACTTTAACGTGAGAGAAGTATCCGAAGGTGCTGATTGATGCTGCCTTGTGTTGTTCTCAATTCGGAAGAGTCTAGCCATCGAGTTCCAGATGTGAAGACGGCCATCCTATTCTTGTGGTTCTCTGAGATTAAGGGAATTCTACAGCAGCCTTCAGTTTCTGAGATCTCATGATATTTCAGCATCCATGGGAATGTCTTGTACTGTTTATCAGTTACTTGTGATCGTACTATCGAGCCGGTACCTAAATGTATAGTTGGGTACTATTCCTACATTCTACTGAGATGACACGAAGAACAAGAGAAGAAAGGAGGAGGAGGAATAAGGAGAACAAAAGAGGATTATGGGAGAGATCAAACCTGAAGAAGACAAGGGATTAGAGAGAAGGTTTCACCAGCCGAATCAGACTTTTGTTAGAGTTTGTGTATTAGGGGTACTTTGAGAACTACTTACTTGTTGTCTAATATTGTATGTGTCCTTTTTACCTTTAACCTCCCTAGGGAGGTGTATGTAATTCCTTATGCTATATTAGTGAAGCAATATAGGTGTGGGAGGATTCATTTTCTCACACACAACATTCTCTCCTCATTTCTCTTCTTCTCTAGCTTCTTCTTCCATCCTCCTCTCTAATCTTCTCTTATTCTCTCTTGTTCTCTCATTATCTCTACATTCTAACTTGGTATCAAACCACTACGATCTTGGTTTGAGAGCTGTGTCTTAAGCTTCCCGCTCCCATTTCCTCTCTTTCGAACCCTGGGTTACAAAGGGTTTTCAAGGAAGAGACCATTATGTGAAAATTGAAGATTTTATGAAATGAGTTTAAGTGAAGATCAATAGAACCCTAAGAAGAAGATTCATGTGAAGAAATAGAAGCTTGGAGCTGTTGGGAGCTCACATCAACAAAAATAGGGTCTACATGTCGACCGCCAACTTCTTCTTGGGATTTCTCTTTTTCTCTCATCCGGCCACCATTGGAGGTGATGTATAGTTTTTTTGGATCGTCCTAGGCATACCTACCAATCTTCTATGCTCTCGGTTCTAGGATAGCTGAGCTTTGGGCTTGCAACTCAATTCTTGCCCTCTTCTTAAGGTACCGCCCCCTGTTTTTCTGTTTTTTGTTTTGGAAATGCTTCCTGTGGTGGATTCCAGCAACATTGGGTTAATGGGGTGTGTTGTTTGGGCTCTTGAAGTGTTTTGGACTAATGGTTCATCTTGAAGTGCGCATTTGATTTGGTTGTATATGGTTTGTGTTATGTGACTGCCATACTTGCTAGATTTGTGTTTGAGTATTGGGAAGGAAGATTTGGGTAGAGTGTGTACTCCCCATCTTGCATTTGTTTGTTTTTTTTTTTTTTTCCTTCAACATGTCTGGCAACAATGAACTTGTAGAAGTTTCACCTAATGCATCGAGTAGTACTTATCCTACTCAAATGGTTTTTGAGAACCGATACTCAAATTTGATTGTAAAGTTGGACAATATCAACTATTTGGATTAGAATCACTCTGTAAAGATTTCCTAGCGGAGTTGGGGAAAGTTAGGGTATATTACAGGTGCCATTTGAGCTCTTAAGTGACCCAATGTATCCAAAATGGGAGACTGAGAACTCTACTATTATGACTTGACTAATATTCTCTATGAAACTTGAGATTGGAAGGATGTTCAAGTGAAAGAAACTGCCAAGGACATTTAGGATAGTGTTTCCAAAACTTCCAACCGAGTGGATGTCTCGGCTAAGGTATACCAACTTCTCCTAAAGATCATTACAATGAAGCAATGCGATAGGACAATTTCTGAGTATTATAATATTGTCATCAGTCTCTAGGAAGAGTATGATCATTAAAGGGACCTCCAACTGTCCAATCCAGAAGATGAAGCTAAGGTTTACTGAACAGTTGAAAAGGAACATGTTCATATTTTACTTGGTGGCTTGAAGCTGGAGTATGAGCTATTCTAGATACAAACCTTGCACTGCTCTCCTCTTCCATCCCTTGATGAGGTGTGTTGCTACTTGTAGAGTGAGGAGACTCGGCGATTGGCCATGGAATTTACATTCCCTCTTGAGACATCAGCTTTTTCTTTAGCTCTCAAAGAGATTAGTGTGGTGACTACAGAGGCCAAGGGCCACCTCGTGGAGATGACAGAGATAGGTTCCGATGTGATCATTGTGGAAAATTTAGGCACATTAAAGAGAGGTGCTGGTATTTCATGGCCGTCCTCCTGGTACACATTGTGGATCTCATTGTATGCAAGGCACCGTAGACGGCGAGCTAGAGCACCCTCTGTTCACATTGAGGTTGATACTATAGGATCTCCATCACCTAGCATACAATCAGAGCACGCTGGTCTCAGCTCCCTTGCGAAGGTGGATATTATAGCATTCAGCAAGGTCATGTCACAACTGGGTGGCTCATCGTCTTTATCTACATTGCCAGATTTCTCAACCTCAGCCTTGCACGTCTCCACATCTGCCCCTTCCGCAGCTCCATCTTAGGCATTGATTCTGGTTCCACTGACCACATAACTGGTACGTCCCGTTATTATGATTCCTACTCTATTTGTTCTGGTAGGGATAAGGTCAATTCATCTATTTCTTGTGAAGGCAATATCCTGTTACTTCTTCTATTTCCCTTGATTATGTCCTTCATGTTCCTAACTTTGCCAGTAGCATTTTATTTGTGAGCATGGTTCGAAAACTCAGCTATATCTCACGGAAATCTCAAATATATTGGTATTGTTTTTTTCCGAAACGAAAAGGCATATAAAACACGAAAGTACCGAATTTCAGTCATTTCGATTATTTCAGCATATTCGTCATTTCGTTTTGCTCATTTCGCTAATTTTGGTGGTTTTGGAACAAACGAAACAAAACAATTTCTTGAACCTTTTTTGTGAGTCACTCAACTAAATCCTTAAATTGTTGTGTTGCGTTTTTCCCTTATTATTTCTTTCAGGATTTGGTAACGAAGATGATTATTGGCAATGGACGTGAGGAGAAGGGACTCTATCTACTTGAACTCTGATCATATTTTTTTTGTCCCATAGCTCAATCTTATGTGTTTGGACGTAGTGAAAGTAGTTTTGTGGATTCTATGATGCTATGCATTAACATCTTGGTCACCCTCTTTTGTTGTTATGAGGATCAATTACTTAATTTGTTTACTTCTTATTCTTCTTCCCATGTATTTTTGCCAAACATTGTTTTCCTCTTATCCTTATCATGATAATATATTTAATGTTCCTTTTCATATTGGGCATACTAATGTTTGGGGACCTTCTACTACTACCTCTTTGTTAGGTTATCGCTACTTTGTTTCATTTGTTAATGATTTTTTCCGTACCACTTAGACTATGTTGATGAAACATAAGAGTGATGTTTGTGATTCCTTCTAAAATTTTTTATCAAATGGTCTGTACTCAGTTTGACACTAAAATTAAAATTGTTCATTCTGATAAGGAGGGAGTACATGTATGGTGGTCTTCAAAACTTCTTTATTGACAATAGCATTATCCATCAGCTGACTAGCGTCGATGCCTATCTTGTTTACAACCAAATATGAAAGTATGGTATTGCTAACCAAGCGTCCCTATCTACCACTGCTACAGTAAATAATAAAAGACCAAGGTAAAAGTAACTACGGTTATCTCAACATTCTCCCTCAAGTTGGTGCAAATATATCGTACATGCCCAACTTGGAGACAAGAGGATGAAATGCTTCTTTTAATGAAGTGCTTATCGACCTCAATAGCCTTCATTCTGTCGTGCTAGATAGGATTGTGAGCTATATTGATGGCTGCCTTGTTGTCACAGTAAGCCGCATTGGGTCTTTTTAAGCAACACCTAGATTGCACAAGAGACCCTTAAGCCACATCAATTCACAAATCCCCTGGGCCATGGCATGATGCTTAGCTTCGGCACTAGAACATGAAACAATAGATTGTTTCTTGCCTCGCCAAGTGACTAGATCCAAGAAAGGAAGAATATCCAATCGAAGATTGTCGATCATTCCATGGTTTAAGAACTTGAGTGATATCGTCGAAATTTCCCACATTTCGAAAGTATCCCAAGACTCTGATAGCATATAGCCTGTGACTGTTAAGTCACTGGTTTCGACAGGTATCGACCGAAATTCTCACATTTCGACTGAAATGTGGAAAATTTAGAGTGGACCAATGGGTTCGACCCTTTGGGTGAACCAGCCTTTATAAATCATGCTTAAATGGGAAACCAAGTGTTCTCATTTCAAAATTTTGATCCTTTCCCCATATTTCTTGTCTGTGAAGTGGGAAACTTGGGAAAACACTCAAGATTTCCCCCTTGTGGCCAAAAAACTTCAATCTAAGCTTGAATCTTGCAAAATCTACCAAAGGAAAGGAGCTTGGACCAAAAAGGTAAGTCTCATCTGTCTCATTGTATGATGTATATGCTGGTTGACCATCCTTCGAGAGCATCGGTTCATTTGGATATGGTGGTGGATATGGACAGTATGGTGGATCTTCTACTTCATTTGGACAGGAGGGTAGTTCAGGTGGGGGGTTATCTTTTGTTGACAGTATCTTTGGGTATCCATCCCAACCTTGTGTGTGCCACAGCCACATCCTACCACTATGGCTGAGCCATTCCCCCTAGGCTGGAATACCTAGCTAATGTTGATGATGCATCTTATAGATAACCAATGACGGACCACTAAAACAATTGGGCCTAAAACTTGTTGTGGGACTCATATGTGGTGCATTCAGAGGAGCAGCTATGACATCTGCAGTGGCATGTAGCTTGTGGAATGGAACCGCCTAGACACTCTACTTGGAATTAACTTTTGAGTATTGAGCATGTTGAATGTTGAGACTTAAGACTTGAGAAATAACTCAAAATTATGTAATATTATTATTTATTTTGGATCCTTTGCATTATGTTTGTTTGTTTTAAACTTTTTATATGTATTTCACAATTATATACTTATGTAGATTGTAGGCTACATATAATGTAGACTATGTAGCATAGGTTTAGTCAACGACTCAATGTTCATTAGCAAACTTTAGTTCACACAACAAGTATGACTTTAAGTGTTTTTTCCATTAAACTAATTATATGAATGTGTTCAAAATGTCTAAAATATGACGTACACAAAATCAGGAAAAAAAAAACATTTTGGTAGTCGAAACCAAAGTTTCCGCCACATTGGGAAAAATTCCCTGGTTTCCTCGAAATTTCTTAGAATTCGATCGAAATTTTAGTTCCCCCAAGGGTTGAAACCTAATACTTTGAACCTTGGATCATTCACAAATCCAGCCCAAATGCCCAATCAGCATTAGTGAAAGCCTCTATCTTCAAGTGCCCATTTTTGGAGAAAAAAAATACCTTTCCCATGAGCATACTTCAAATATCTCAAAATGCAATACACAATTCGAGATGAGATGTCCAGGGATCACGTAGGAAGCGACTAACAATCCCTACAGCATAGGCAATATCAAGCCTGGTGTGGGGACAAATAGATCAGACGGCCAATAAGTCTCTGATACTAATCTTTATCGACCGATTCACCCATTGAACTGCTGAGTTGATGGTTAACTTCCATAGGAGCATTTGTAGGCTTGTAACCGAGCATCTAGTCTCACTAAGGAGACCTAACACATACTTTCGCTGGGATATGAAGATGCTCTTATCGGACCGTGCAACTTCGATCCCAAGGAAATACCGAAGAGGCCTCAGATCTTTATTTCAAACTCTACTGCTAATAGGGCTTTGAGCAATAATCTGGTTACTGTTTCGTTTGATGAATAGGGTATGGTCTGCTTGACTTTGTTTATATCCAAATCCTTTCATAGCTCTCATGAACCTACCAAATCATGCCCTAAGAGATTGCTTGAGGCCATATGGTGACTTCTTTAATGCAAACACGACCAATAGTGGATGAAGACGCAAACCCAGGAGGAACATGAGAATATATAGATTTCCTCTTCAAGATCCCCATTGAGAAACACATTCTTGACATCATTGGTAGCAATGGATAAAAGTGCCCTAATAGAGTTCATCTTTGCAACAGCTTCAAAAGTTATTGGTAATCAATTCCATAGGTTTGGGTGAAACCTTTAGCTACCAAGCGTGCCTTGTACCTTTCGACATTCCCATATGCCCTTTGCTTGACCGTAAAGACTTATTTGCACCCAACTAATTCTTCCCTTGATGAGGGACAAGTTCCTAAGTGCCATTTTTGTCTAATGCCGATATTTCCTCAACTATAGTAACTTTCCACTTCAAATCATTGATGGCTTCTTTCAATCCTGTGGAATAGACACAGAAGACAATGAAGCAACAAAGGTCCTATAAAAGGGAGATATTGACATATAAGAAACAAAATGGAAATAGGATGTTGGGCACAGGAACGAACTCCCTTTCTAACAGCAATAGGAAAATCGTCTGCTAAGGGGTCAATATTTACAATATCAAGTGAGGGAGGCTCTAAGGGAGCAACAGGATTATCAGAGACAACATCAAGTATGGGAGAAGTATTACCTGATACTAGTGGATCTGATGGAGATGCTTCAAAGGGCTACGATTGGTCACTAATAGTGTCTTTTTCCTTGGACCTCTGAGTGTAAGTGATCACATCTCTCACAGGTTGATCTGGTGGCTTCTCCTGAATAAGAGGCATATCACTAAAGGTGGCTCTTCTACAAGACTCTCCCCCTGAAGAGGTGACGTGAAGTGCACCTCAGACTCATAAATGTGACATCCATTATGATATACAAGCCATGAGTAGGAGGGTGATAACACTTATATCCCTTCTAAGAAGCCGAGTAACCAAGAAAGCCACACCATAGGGCACGAGGATCAAGTTTGGAGCAGGAAGGAGAGAAGTTATGGGCAAAGTAGACACACCCAAAGACCCGGGGAGGGAGAGTCGAAGCAATAGTAGGATCAGGGAGAAACAAAATAGGAGGCTTGAAATTAAGCACACTAGATCGGACCCAGTCAATAAGGTGGGCAGCAGTGAGAATGGCATCACCCAAAGGTATTTGGGAACACCTGTAGCAAACATAAGAGCCCGAGCGACGTTAAGGAGATGACAGTTCTTACGCTCGAGAATCCCATTTTGCTCAAGTGTCTGAACATAGGAGGTTTGGGAGAGAATGCCATTAGAGCCAAGGTGTTGATGAAAGGTGCCATATATATACTCCATGCGATTATCACTACGAAAGACCCAAACAATGGTATTAAACTGTGTTCGAATCATAGCATGGAAAATTGGAAATATTGCGAACAAGAGAAGGCATCAGACTTACCATGCAAAAGATAGGACGAGTACAATTATCAATAACAGTAATAAACCAACAAAATCCATTCCTATCAATCGTCCCTTAGAAAGACCCCACAAATCAGAAGGAATAATTGAAAATGGAACATTACTTTTATTATCAGTAGGGGGATAAGATGCCCATGTATGTAGCAAACTCACATACATCACAATTAAGGTGTTCGAAACCACAATGTTTAACTAAAGCAAGGAACTTGCGACGAAAAATATTAAAGGAAGGGTGTCCTGAATGACAATGCCACTGGTGGAGTTGAGAGGGAGATAGAGTTGTCCGAGCAGAGAGTATGTCTTGCAACAGGAGGAGGCATAACCGATGGAGAATCCAAGTAGTAGACCCCATTACATACCAGACCATACCCAATTGTTGCACCTGTCACCAGATCCTGAAAGAGGCAATGAGTAGAGAAGAAGTGAGTAGAACAATTTAAGTCCACAATTAACCGATAAATGGAAAGTAAATTAGCACATAGTTTAGGGACATGCAAGACAATCGAAAGAGAAATAATGGAGGAACATGACACGGAACCCTTACCAGAGATAGGGGACAAGGAACCATCAGCAACACGTACCTTATATCGACCAAAACAGGGATGATAAGTACGGAAGACCCTAAAGCTAATTGTCATGTGATTGAAACGTACCCGAATCAAGTAACCAAAAGGGAGAAGTAGAGGAAAAAACAAGGAAGCTACCTAATTGAGAAAGATTGGACAAGGAGAGGGAGTAGGAAGAGTGCCTAACTGTGTCATCTGGTGCTTGAGAGAGCCATTTGATCCGGAGAGAATGGTGCAGTAGTAGGGGCACTGTCAACAGTTTTGGACAGATGGGTCTGGTGGCCTTGTTTTCTAGATTTGCTATTACGGACACCTTTAGGACAACCATGGAGCTTCTAACAAATTTCTCTGGTATGGCAAGGGCAACCACAATAATCACACTGAACAGACTCACAAGGAGGTGTAAGCCCCTTAGAGGAGTCCTTAGTAGTTGGAGTAACTAGTAATGCAGACCAAATAGGAATTGTGGGGGGCATCATAACAGAGCGATGATGATCTTTAGACAGAACCATTTTATATGCCTGAAGGAGAGTCGAAAAAGTGTCACGGCTCAGAATCTAAAACCTGACCTGATCATACTCAGGATTGAGACTTGTCAGAAAGTCAAATACCCTTTCCATTTCACTCTTCTGAAAGGTACCAGATCAGCCGGGCATCCCATAGGGTCCGAATTATAGAAATCTAGCTATTGCCTCAGAGTGCATAAGGTGGAATAATAGGCAGTAAAAGACTCCTTTTTTAGTAGTGGAACAAACATTACGACGGATCTCATAAATTTGACCGTGGTTCCCCCCTTGTAGGTTTGTTTGACTGCATCCCATAGTTCCTTGTAGAGTTGAATAAGACGAAGCGAGGGCTGATAGTAGGCTCCACAAAATTAAGCAGAAACGACATAACAAGGGCATCATTGGCTAACTAGGTTTTAGTGGCAACGGGATCCGTGGGTTGGCTAGTATCACCAGTGAGAAGACCATAGAAGTTGTTTCAACGGATTGTAAGGAGGCAGGCACGAGACCACGTGAGGTAGTTCTGACCATTAAGCTTGATTGGTCCAAGGTTGAGAGAGCATTGGTTGCCTGAACGGCGACCATCTGAGACCCCGGAGGAGAAACCGCTACTGGTATCATTACTCACCGTAGCTATGGCTTAAGGGAGAAGGCAAGTGGAGGGAAGAACACGGCAGCAACATAGGTGGTGGAGACACCTAGGGTGAGGCACGGCAACTAAAAGGTTTGCGGTGAGGAGGCGCTAGGCAGTGGCAGCTCTAGAGGCACTAGGTGGTAGCGGCGCAAGGAGGTACTGAGGAGCAGCGGCAACACTAGGGGAGATAGGCGGCAGTGGCAACGAAGGAGGCTTGACAGTGGAGGCAGCGGCATCGGGAGGAGGTGCGGTAGCGGAGGAGCAACGCAAGAGCGGCGCGGCACAGAGAGGCTCTGCGGCGGAAGGAGGTGCAGGCTAGGGTTGCATAGAACTTTTTTTTTTTGGATGAATAAATAATTCATTACCAGAGAAGAAGAAGAATATACAAAGGAAGAAAAAGAGAGGGGGGGGAGGGAAGGCTAAAGCCAACAAGGATAAGCCAACCCATCATGGGGAAACAAAAGACAAAATCGAAACATCAAACCTAAGGGATACAAAATAGGGGGAAAGCATACAAGCTATCAAGAAGGGGGAGTTTGGATGAGATCCACCTGGAGGTTCGAAGAAGTAATGATGTGGGAATTTTTGGGGGAGAAGGGGACGGGCCGAATTAGGAGGGCATTGACTTTAGAGGAAACATCAAAGTAGATAACTTTCTAAATCTTATCCAAGGAACGAGATTTGGGAGTCCATCTACGGATGTTACATTCCATCCAAAGATGATTGATTGTAGCCGAAAAAGCCAATTTGCCAACAGTATCACAAATGGAGGAGCCAGAGAAGGTCATATCAATCCAATTCCATTCCCTATGGAAGGGAAGAATGCTTCTCCTAGAAGGATAGCATTTGGAGAGGACAAAATTCCAGACAGAAGCAGAGAAGGGGCAGGAGAAGAAGAGATGAGGGATGTCCTCTATTCCATGGGGACAAAGGCAGCAGGAAGGGTTGACAGGGATGTGGCGGTTGATGAGGAAGGATTGAGTGGGGAGACATTCAGACAAGTAATGCCAAAGGGTGAAACTTTGACGGGGGATATAGCCTTTGAACCAGACAAGCTTGTGCCAAGGAACAACCGGAGAAGGAGATCTGACAAAGGACCAGGCGGTGGCAGAGGTGAAGGTCCCATTGGGAGAAGGGAGCCAAATGCATTTATCTTCTCTTCCTCGATGACCAGGGGGAAGTGGAGGGAGAGAAGACCAGATATCAAGGAGAGGAGGATGGGGGAAATGAGGGAGGGATCCAGCCCAAGGGGGAGAGGATAAAGGAGACAAAAGCATTAGCTGGGAGGCCTGACGATTAGATAGCTCTGGGGGAAATTAGGTGAGCCAGGATGCCCGAAGGCTGCCAGGGGTCTTTCCAGAGGGAGGTGGTCCGGCCATTACCAATAAGCCTGAAATTGCTGGGAGAGCGGTGGTCCTGAGTTCTAGGATCTTCCTCCAAATCCAAGAGACATAAGCAGTGGAGGCCATAGGGGTCAGTCCAGAGGGAGTGGTGTTTGAGGGTTCCAGCAAAGATCCAATCAACCCAGATGCTTTTGTGTTTAGACACAATTTCCAGATGAGTTTAAGGACACCCACAAAGTTTGCATCCTTAATTCCTCTGATGCCTAATCCTCCCTCGGATTTGGGAAGGCAAACCTTTTTCCAACTGAGAGGCCCGAGGAATTTGGGGAGTCAGAGCCCTTCCAAAGGAAGGAGCATAAGAGACCTTCAAAAGATTTAATCACAGAAGTTGGAAGGACAAAGGTGCCTGACCAATAGATATACATAGATAGGAGGACCGATCTGATGAGAGTAAGCTGACCAACAAAGGAGAGGAGTTTGCCTTTCCGGAGTTGGAGTTTTTTCCTGAGTTGATCAAGAAGAGGGGTGCAGTAATGGGAGGAGAGCCTGGTGGAAATTAGAGGAAGACCCAGATATTGAACAGGCAAGGATCCAAGTGGGATTCCCTAGATTCCTAAAAGAAGGTCTTGGGTATCAGGGGAACACCGGAGAGGAAAATGTTGGATTTGAGGAGATTGATTTTAAGCCCCGAGAGGGATTCGAAGGAATGGTGGGTGTTCATGATAGAGGAGATAGAGAGCGGGTCGGCCTTAGAGAAGATCATGATATCATCAGCGAAAGCCAGATGGGAAAGGAGAAGGGATTTGCATTTGGGGATGGGGGAAATGAGATGAATGTCAGTGGCTGATTGGATGGAGTGAGAGAGGATTTCTAAGGAAAGGGAGAAGAGGAGAGGAGATAGGGGCAATCTTGTCGGATACCACGACCCAAGGGGAAGTATCCGACAGGGCTATCCTTGACAAGGACGGAGAACCTAGGGGAAGAGATGCAAATGCAAACCCAATGGACAAACAAGGTAGGGAAAGACATTTGGAGCAGGGTATTGGAGATAAAGTCTTAGCTGATATTGTTGAAGGCTTTGTGGATGTCAATCTTGAGGAGAGTAGCTGAGGAGTGGGACTTACGATCAAAACCGCGAACAATCCCGTGGCAAAGCATAATGTTTTCTGAAATACTTCTGCCAGCAATGAAGGCGGATTGATTCGAGCTAACGAGGGAGTCAATGACTTTTTGAATCTTGTTGGCCAAGATCTTGGCAACAAACTTATATAGGAGGTTACAAAGAGAGATAGGCCTGAAGTCATTTATGTAGATCGCACCCTCCTTAGGGATGAGGCAAAGGAAAGTGTGATTGATTCCACTGATTTGATTGGGGTTGAAGAAGAAACTTTGCACCTCAAGAATTAAGTCATTGCGGATGATGTTCCAATAGGTAGAGAAGAAACCCATGCTAAAGCCATCAGGGCCAGGGGCTTTGTTGGCTTTGTGGGAAAGGATAGCCGAAAGAATTTCTTCTTCGCAAGGAATGGATTGGAAGAAAGGGAGGAGACTATCGGGGACGAACTTATTGAGGAGGTTGGGGGGGATTGGGGGGAAGAGGAGAGGGGGGGAAGGGCAGAAGAGACCATGGAAGTGAGAGATGGCTTCTGCCTTGATGAGGTCGGGGGAGAAAAGCTCAACACCAGTGGAGGAAGTGAGCTTTGGAATGTTGAGCTTTGGAATGGTGTTGACATTGTATCTAGATTTGCTGAATTGGAGTCGCCAAGATCAAGCCATTTGATGCGGGCTTTTTGGCGAAGGAAACTCTCTTCTTGATCAAGCACCAAAGAAAGATCAGCAGCAGCAACTTTTTCTTCCTCAGCTAATACTGGGTTGAGGAGATCAAGCTGAGTACTGGATTGGATGGAATGGAGCTTGGCACAGCAAGATGAAATCCTAGTGGAGATATTCCCAAAAGTGGTGACATTCCATAACTTGATCATAGCTTTAATGTTTTTGAGCTTTTTGGCAAAAGTTAGAAGAGGGGAGAGGGAGCTGGGAGTAGGAATGTTCCAAGCATTGTGAACAAGAGATTGAAAATCCGGGTGAGAAATCCACATGTCGAAAAATATGAAGGGTTTGGGACCGAAGGAGAGAAAGGGAAGGACAAGGATGGAGATGGGACTATGATCTGAGATCCCAGGGAGGACAAAGCAGGCATGAGAGGAGGGGAAAGAGTCAAGCCAAGCTTCATTGACAAGGGCCAAGTGAGATTAAGGTCATCGATACAGTCATTGAAGGGGTTGACAGCTTGGGAGTCCATGGGACTGCCACCATGTTTTTTCATGACTGGATCGGATGACATTAAAGTCTCCAGCAATTCCCCAAGGCCAGGAACCAAGGAGGGGAGCAACAGAGAGGAGGTCATCCTAGAGAGAAAGCCGGAGGGCGGCCCGATAATGAGCATAGATGATTGAGAGGAAGCAAATGTGGGACCCAGAATTGTGGGAGATTGAGATGTGGATGGCTTGTTCGGTAGAGGATTGGATGGAGATGTCAAGGAAAGAAGGATCCCAAAGAATCCAGATTCTCCCTTAGAACTTTGATTAGTCTAAACCAGGATGTAAGGGCCCCCAGAGGCGGAGAAGAAAACCAAAAAAAAAGGAAAAAAGGAATTTAAGGTTTTTGGCTCTGGTACCAAATTGAGAACCAGAAGTTTGAGAATGATTTGACTTGTCAGTAATGACAGAGGTCATTCTTACTTATAAGAAGAGGTTACAACCAAATAGGAAAGTAGGGTACATCACTCAAGTGTCTCTATCTACAACCACTACAGTAAATAGTAAAAGACCAAGGTAAAAGTACCTACGGTTATTTCAACAAATAACCAAGCCATACACAAGCCTATTCTGGATAGAACAAGAGTGGCCTATGGCTGAACCAATCAAGGACCAGACCGTGGCTTATTTTATGAGCTAGGTTCTGGCCTAAAACATTAATACTGGTCTGCTCCCTGATTCTTCTTACATGAATACACATTCAGCCTTGCATCACACCCTCATTAGGTCGCTATGGGCCTACCAAGGTGATTAAAATCCACATATGAAGTAGTGACAATTTCGTAAATTTTGGAACAGCTTAGCACCTCTTTGGGTAAGAAATAGTCAGGGAGCAAAGGTAATTAATTTGAAGCAGATGGACGTTCCTGGAATTAAAAAAAAAAACAGAGATGGGAATAAAACATAAACAAATTAAGAATGAGTAGGGTTTTTGTGAAGAATTATGGCCTTATAAATAACAGATGAGTTGTTGTTGTAAATTACAGAAGTTATTCATCTGCCCTGGTTGCAAGTGTGAGAGCACACCCATATGATGTCCAAACAACCTGAAATTTCAGGTGGCGGTCGCTAACTCGACAACCTAATGATTCCAACCGAAAGAACTCCAAACAGAGGTCAGAAACTCAAATAAAATTCTGCAAGTGCCATTAGGCGGTAGTTGCAGACTCGTTCTGGTTGCAGGTTTCGATTTTCATCGCAGAACTGGACTTTGGAAGCAAAACCCTAAGATTTGAGTAGCCTATGGAAGGGGAACTTATGCCCCAAATTTCAGACTAAACTGATTAAGTATGGCGAACCGGCAGATTAAGGAGTGTAGTTCTGTGTTACCACTAACAGCAGGGAAGAAGGGGAGACAGTAGTAGAATGGATAAAAGTCAATTTAGAGGGAGAAGAAATGTGACAAGAAAAATGTAGAATAGAAACAGTAAGTGGAAAGAAGAATTTGAGAATACAGGATAAGAGTAGAGGTGAAAGTAAGAAAAAATCACACGTGAGGCGATCAAATCAGATCTGAATTGATGAAGAAGAAGATGAGAAAGCCACATGACCAGCTGTCATGCCACAGAAACAGTACTAAAAAATTTCAGTATCATTCAACTCTAATCTCTCATCATGGGTTGCATTCATATATATAAAAGAGAAGAGAGAGAAAAAGAAAATTCTAAACAAACTCTGAAACAATGGTAGAGTTTGAAGCAAACTCCAACGCATCCCTATTGACTGCAAAACAGGAAATAAAAATTAATAAATACTTTATTAAAAATTAAAATAAAAAACAAAAAAAAAAAACAAAAGCAAAACAAAAAAAACTAGACAACTCAGTCCTTCTAGGCCTGGGTCTGGATCATCTCAGTCCAACCATGACGAGCTACTGCATCTCTTTCTCTTACTGTCCACACACCCATACAGATGTGAAGGGAAAGAAAGGAGAATCCCCCTCATGATTGTTGTCTTGTTTTTATTTTAGTGGGTGAGATGCCAGCCAAGGTCCATACACATAAAACTGACGTCTAGGACTGGAATGACATCAATAATTAAATGAATGGTATGAATTAGAGCC
>NC_056561.1:22505759-22510989 GCF_013358625.1 Macadamia integrifolia | reverse complement strand
CCCCATTGATTCAGAGGCCAGCCTATTTTAAAGGCTTGGGTCCAGTTTGTTATGTTGTTTGTTTCTTGTTTTAAGTATTTTAAGTTAGTCCTGATGAACCGATGTTTCAGTTGTCCAACTTGTTTTACATTTTGTCAGCCTATATGATCTGGAATAGTTAGATTGAATCAAACAGTTTTCAAATACCCAAAAATAGAAGCAAAAAGGAGAAACTAAAGCAGCTCACCCCCCTCCCCCAATCTCTCAGTTGTGCAGTTTAAGTGAGTCCAATTTCTATATTATTTTCAGTTTTTCCTTTGGGTGGGGGAGATTTGTGTTTGGTGAAGGGATTTGCATGGAGAAATTGTTAGTTTCTTTCATCACTTCCATAAAAAAATGTACATAAATTATTGATGAATTTGCAATTTAGATAGATTCTACCTAGATTTGAATCAAGCAAAATCCATTTGTTTTTCAAGTACCTACAAAGTTAAGTCAATAGAAAATTTGTTTTACTACTTCTAGTAAAATTACGACCTTATGGTCTCGGATCTCGACACACAATTGGTTGCTATGGGAAACATCCTCTCTGCAGAGCGGGGGTAAGGCTGCGTACATCAAGACCCTCCCGAGACCCTGCAGTGGTGGGAGCCTCGTGCATTGGGTACGCCTTTTTTTAGTACATAGTCTGACATGATTGGGTTTACTGGGTTTGAACTTGTTTGGCCAGATCTGGCCCTTCTCAGATTTGTAAGGCATATGACTGCTATTTGCCTGGTTCCTCAAAATATTACTAATAAGAAAAGTCGGTGTAAGAAATAATGGACCACAAGGCTTCTCAGCGATTTGGTCCATGATGCATTCAAAATCTTTAGGTGACGTGTTTTCCTCTGTTTCTTCGGTTGTGCAGGCTAATTTTGCTCGAGCAGTTGCTTCCCTTAGCAAGGCACAAGCTAAGAAGGTAGCACGCTTCCTTCCGAATCCTGAAAGACATTGGGGCCCAAAGCTCAGGGCAGGTCGTCAGATCACAAGCAAGCATGTATCTTTGTTGGGTCCTGATGCAGTTAATAACTCTATTAATCATGAAGGAGATGAATGTAATGCCAAGCGCCATAAGACAGATAATTCTACCTCCTCCCCTTCATGAGAATTACTTTTTATGCATCTATGGTCTGTCTGGGCATGTGTCTCGTGCCAGCAGCAACAATTCCTTTCCTGTTAAAGAGGTCGAAGTGGCATTTCCCAGAGAAATGGCTTGGGGGAGGAAGTTTTGTTATGGAGCATGCGTTTCCTTTTTGTTTGTTCCTTTGTATTCCACAGAATCGGGAGTGGCCCATTGTCTGGTGAAAATATGAAGTACATTGTAATTGTAAACTTCAAAGCTACTCCCTTTGCCTGGTGAAAAGATGAAGTACAATGTATTTGTCAAGCTGGAGGCCTTAATGAATTAGAGGAAAGTTTTGAGAATGTTATGTTGATATTTCCATTTCACTAATGGAGCCATATCATATGTAGACTGAGTATTAATGTGCTGTGGTGAGATGGTTGGTAGGAGAAGGGGATCAGAAATAATGCAGCGCATTTGTGCTTGGTTGCACCACCCATTGTCCACCTTATGCTTGCCATATGATCATTCATTTGGATAGGCAGCCTGAAAATATCATTTGTAAAATCAAAAGAATGCAAAAGAGATGTTTGATCAATAGACCTTAACATTGAGAAGAACATTGACAGTCCAAATTACGATGATTTTCTGTTATCCATTCCCTTGTGATGGGAAGGAATGAAACTTGGTGAGATTTCTCTTGGAACTCTTTCTCTTGGAACTCAAGTTTGTTTGGAGTGCGTAATCGACTTTAGACGATATGATCAACTGTTTAAAAAGAAGGTTTCAAATGAACCAAGAACCTTTTGTCATTCCAATTGTGAAACAATGTCGCATGTTTTCTTTTCTTGTGATTTCTCCAAACGCATTTGGATTTGGGTTGTTGGGATTACAAACTCAGAATCTTATTAGTACTTCTTTTTGGTCAATGCTTTTCTTTAATTCTGGTCTCATCCATGAATCTGATAAATTTTGATTTTTTGGTATTTTAACTATCTCTTGTTATTTTATCTGGATTCACAGAAATCATGTTGTTCATTCGAAGGTAAAACCAAATCATGTGACCATCATGGCCAACATAAACTGATGATTATCGGTTTCCCACGAATATGGCCTGATTTCTGATTCTTCTGGTTTAGATCAACCCATAGAGGCTTTACCCAACAACCTCCACTCCCCTACCCTCTTTTTTGACTTCCCTGTATTAATTTGTACATGTGTTTCTAACAAAGCCCAAAATAGTTTCAGATGGGTTTGTGGTGTTTTTTTCAGATGACAATTTGTCTTACTGTGTACAGATTATATGATGACAGGAAAAATTATTGATGCAGTTTCCCGAAGCTCACTCTACAATGTAAAGCAAGAAAAGGAAGAAGGGCCTTCCAACGAATCTGTGCTATTATTTAAGCAAAATCCTTATCTTGTTATGCATAGGAGGACTAGAATTTTTGACACATGAACTAGTGTGTGTATGTCCAATGAAGGAATGCCTATGCTTTTTCACTTAAAAAGACAGATTTTCAAGAACCATGGGAGATGATTTTCTCCCAACAACCGCATTTGCAAAGGTAACCTTCTTAACATTATCCTCCAAAGGAAGAACACCATCATCAATCGAAACAATTCCTTCACAAGCCATATCTGAAAAAGTATGTAATCCCATCGATGTTGATTTTGATGGTACCAGAAGGTGAGGGAGTCCAAGAAACGAAACGAGGTAAGGAGTGGTGTGTGCACTGCTGTGGAGGGAAAAAAGCTTTGGCATCAATAATATCTCTATGTACCAAAGAAGCTGGTGAGAAACGCTCTTCACTGAAGATCCAGCCCAGTAAGAGGTCTAAATGTGCCAAATAACCCAACAAAAAGTGCTATCATGGAAGTGTCTTGGTGAGAGCATGATGTGGAGAAAAAAAAACCTGTTAAGCAGCGCTGAGAAGGAAAGGTGTTCTTGAGCATTGATAAAAACACCTAGAGAAGACCACACTTGTTGTATGACTATGCAATCACTGAAAAGGTGTTCCATGGAGAGTTGGTGTGAACTGCATAATCGGCACTGTGTTGGTAAGTTGAATCCTCTTGGATTGAGTAAATCTGTAAGAGGGAGCTTATGATGGGCAATTTTCTAGAAGAGGTGTTGTACTTTAGGAGCCGTGGGCAGCTGCCAAATACAAGACCATCATTGTTGGGTGGAGGAGTGGTGGAGAGTGTTTGGGCCTTGAAGAGCAAGAGAATAGGCCGATGCCACAATGAAGTGTCCTGAAGAAGTTAAAGACCATACCGGCCTATCATTTGAGGGAAAGATTGGAAGGGGGATGGAAAGTATTGCAAACGCCAAATCAGGAGGCCACCAAGAAAATATGAGGTCCCACTTCTAGGATCGGAAATGATTGTCAATCAGTTGAGACACCAGAGTTGGGGCTTTGAAGTGGAGAGGAAATGGTGTGGCGCTTGGTTGGAAGTTTGGGATCCAAAAATTTAGACCGTGGATTAATCAACCGGCCATCTCCACAGGAAAAGAAAAACCCTTTGCTAAGCAGATCTTGCGATGAGCAGATTGACTTCCATCCCCAAGAGGAGGATACATGGCACTTTGCTGACAAAAACGATGAATCAAGAAAATATTTATGATTCATTAGTCTACTCCATAATGATGAGGGGGTTAGAGTAGTTCCCATCCTTTTTCTTCCAAAAGAGCGGAGTTCATTGTTGCACAGAGCCTGATATTAAGACCGTCTTCAATCTTTGATTTGTAAATGGTAGACCATACCACTGTGGGAACTTGTTTTGCTGTACCCTTGGACCAGAAGAATTCTCTATTGATGGCATCCAGGGCCTTAAGGATCGAAGAGGGGACCTTAAAACATGATATCACATATTAAGGCATCGCCAACAAGGAAGATTGAATGAGAACAACCTTGCTTGCCAGACTCAACTACTAGGTTTTCCAAAGTTGAAGTTTTTGTAAGACCCGCAACAAAAGATCTGAGTAGTGAGTTTTGGAGAGTTTACCGCTAAATAGAGAGATGCCCAAGTACTTGTCAATAGCTATAGTCGGAATGACTTGATAAAGGTCCCTCAAATTTCTTTTGAGAGAAGACTCCACATTGGGGCTAAATTGTGCCCTAGATTTGGTGAGATTGAGTTTCTGACCTGAGTGTTTGCAATAGGTATTAAAAGTTCACATGCTAAGTAAGAAAACGTACTTGTCCATATTCAAATCCATATTAATGTATCATAAAAGTTGTTTCACTTAACTTGCATCAAAGTCGTTGTAGTATAGTGGTAAGTATTCCCGCCTGTCACGCGGGTGACCCGGGTTCGATCCCCGGCAACGGCGATATATTTTTTTAGCCACGTGTTTTCCATTCATTTTGGCGGGAACCATAAAACAAAAGATTCTCCCGCCTCTAAAATGAAAAACCCTTTTCATGGTCTACTGCTCCGTTCATTAACGTGGAGTGTTCTTCAGTCGCGGCCTTCCCCCTTTTCCTCTCTTTTTGTTAGAAATATAATCGGAGAATACCAATTTTATTCACTTCCGAGTTCCGATTAGCCAGACTCTTCCGCTCGCATTCTGTTCTCCTCTCCCCTTCTTCGACATGGAAAACGAAAACCCTAGCGCAGAGAAACCGGACGGACTGGAAATTATCTCCATTGGAGCTCTGTACAGCGGACCTTGGGACAAGAAGTACTGGAGCAGCTCTAGGGTGTGTCTCTTCTTCCTTCTTCTCAAGATCTGATTGTGTTATCTTAAATTTCATAATCGAGAATGAAAATGTCCTTGTCTCTTTTCAGTGGATTGCCTCCTATGCTTTCAACTCATAAAATTTTATTGTACAGCTACATGAAATGATTTTGCGGTTCAAGTGGAGATTTAAGGATTTTTTTTTTTTTTTTTTCCCGGCAAGTATACGAAGTTACTCTTCTCTGTTTACTGCATCATCGGTTTAGTGATACCACAAAACTTATATATCTTATCGAGCATTAGAGCTCTTTTTTGTTTACCTCACAATTAGTAAGTAATTCCAGTGGAAATTTTTGGGTTTGGCCAATCCTAGAGTAGCTCGGTTAGACAATCTCCATTCCATTAAAGCTCTATTCAGTGACTCCAAGAAGAAAAAAAAAGAGGGGGGGGGGGTGGGGGAG
>NC_056561.1:22352645-22505739 GCF_013358625.1 Macadamia integrifolia | reverse complement strand
CCACTCCCCTACCCTCTTTTTTGACTTCCCTGTATTAATTTGTACATGTGTTTCTAACAAAGCCCAAAATAGTTTCAGATGGGTTTGTGGTGTTTTTTTCAGATGACAATTTGTCTTACTGTGTACAGATTATATGATGACAGGAAAAATTATTGATGCAGTTTCCCGAAGCTCACTCTACAATGTAAAGCAAGAAAAGGAAGAAGGGCCTTCCAACGAATCTGTGCTATTATTTAAGCAAAATCCTTATCTTGTTATGCATAGGAGGACTAGAATTTTTGACACATGAACTAGTGTGTGTATGTCCAATCAAGGAATGCCTATGCTTTTTCACTTAAAAAGACAGATTTTCAAGAACCATGGGAGATGATTTTCTCCCAACAACCGCATTTGCAAAGGTAACCTTCTTAACATTATCCTCCAAAGGAAGAACACCATCATCAATCGAAACAATTCCTTCACAAGCCATATTTGAAAAAGTACGTAATCTTGTGTTGAATAAGAGGGAGGGATCCAACTCCTCTCCAATTCTTAATAGCTCAATTCTCTCTATGAACGCGACACTTGTACATTTTCGATCCAACGATTGTGAATCTTTAGCGTTATTCAATTCCATATTGACATTTTACAATACACAAAACCATCTGGATCAGACTTGACCTAACCCCCTCACCCTAGTTTCCTCCATCATCTCTTAACCTGAAACGAAGAAGAAGGGAGAAGGAAGTTAGGAAGATGGAGAAAACTTAGGGTTTTGAAAGTCCAACCTGAAATGGATAAGGAGAAGGGGGGTTTTGCTTGTAGCAGCGCCTTGGGGTTTCGAAAGTCCAACGTGAAATGAAGAAGAAGGGGGTTTACCTTCATTTTAGTTTACCGCACACACACACACACACAAATGATTTTCCTAAGGGATTTTCCCCTATGGACGATCTGCAGGGGTCAAAACGGTTCTGCAATAGTCTAATGTTCCAATAGCTATAAATTTTGATCCATAAGTCCAATCGCAATGTGTGATATATTGTTGGAAAGGTCTTTATGGACACTATCCAATGATGTGGGATTAGTTGAAAAAGTGCAACAAGCAGCAATGTTAGCTTGGCAAGGGGGATCGATGGCCGATTTTGTGCCGCTCTCACACCATTGCCTAATGATCAATTTTTAGAGGAAGAAAACAGTAAATCTCATTATCGAAACCAATTTTGAAATTATTTTATTAATATAAAGCGTATGAAGACATTTTGATACCCTTCCCATATGCTAAAACACCCACAAGGGAGACATCGAGGTTGTGATAGTCTTGTTGTCATCATCGTCATAGTGACAAAATTAGGTGTCTACAAAATGCCTTGTTTTGACTAATGGCGCCTGTGGACAAAAGTAAAAGATGTAATTGCCATATTTTGTTTCTGGGAACATGTAGTGCCAAAATAATGCTCAAGATAGCGAAGTCCAAATGCAAATGCAAAATGTTAAGTGAAGGTAAATATAGTCAGTTGGAAATGGTATGTCGACCAATAGACTCATACTACAAGTACAAATAGGGGTAGGGAATGTGTTCAAGCGGCATCGGTATGTCAAGACAGGCAATTTAAAAGTTAGAACTGCAAGTTCAAAATGGTATGTAAATACATTTAACTAGCGACAATATATATTATACTTGCAATCTTGGAACGACAAGTATCAAAGTGAGTGCAAACGCAAGCTCGGCTAACAATAGTATATCAAGATTGGCAAACCCATAATACAAGTATTGGAATAAGGATATGATGCATTATGTTACGATTGGTAAACCTACGCACAAGTGCAAAATGTTGTGTAAATGCATTCAAGACACACAATTATATTTTGGAGTCGCATTCTGAAAATATCTAATATGACTATTTTATGAACATTATGCCCAATATTTGTCCCTAGTTGTGAGTACAGTAAGGGATAACCTTAGAACAACACATCATATATAAAATAAGGGAGAGGGTTCCATAAAAGGCCCCCTGCACCAGCATTAGGGCCATTGGGAGCATGCACAGAAGCATTAATAAGGTTGGGATTTCTGCCTTTCATGAGGGATAGGGAGGTTATTTTGCCCCTTTTTTATATCCCGATGTAGGGGCCACACTACCTTTAAAGTTTTTTTTCTTATCCCCATCAAATAATAACACAAATTAAGGGGTGCCATCCGTTGCCACCAAAGTAATGAACTAAGAAGTTGTAACATTCTTTAAATTGTCTCATAAAAAAAATTCTTTATTTGTCCCTTATCCAAAAGTTATTTAACTAGTATTTTAATGCAATAGTAAAAAAGGTTTTCAAAATGTTTACTTTTTTTTAATGCATTATTTAACACAATATTTATACAAAATGACAAAATTTACCCTCATCTTAAAAAGACATAGAGAGGAAGATTGTTGGATTTCTACATGAAGTAACGATTCCACATCATGCAAGTAGTCTGATGTGAAGGTTTATAAGGAATTGAACGTTCTTTCCTTAATAGATAACTTTTAAGGGTGAGTGCTACCCGAGTCCTAACACATTGCCAATAGTAAACAACCTCTCACAATCATTGCACTCTCTCTCTTTAGTTTTCATTTCTCTCTTTTCATTAACTATATGGGTCCCCTGTATAAGTACCAAAATGCACTCCCTCCCTATGATTTGGTGTGTATAATTCTGATTTATTGTAGCAATGTGTAGATCTATCTTACTCAAAGTAAAATAAGAGAGTTCTCCCAAAATTTATTCTAGCCCAATTCATTTGGATGTTTTTTAAGTGCACTACATCTGCCATATGAAGGGGTAGTGTTGCTATCCAACCATCTATTTTTTGCAGTATACCCTTTTCCATACTCCTTAGTTTTAATGCTTCGTTTTGCCATTTGAATAATTGAGTAAAAGTTTACTTTTTTTTTTTTTTTTTTTGATAAGAGTACTTTATTAGAAACGAAAGAACAAAGTTCTAGTACAATCAACCCACAAGAAGGGTAAGAAGGAGNTTTTTACTCCCTTCAACATTTTCCTTTTATGAAGCTGCATCAATCCTCTTTCTCCCATATGCCCTAACCACATATGCCACAGATAGGTATCATTTGTATCAAATACTGCATCTGTAGTCATAGATGCTCCACCTATAACTGTGCTCCCTATGAGTCTGTATAGGTTTCCTGCTAGTTGTCCCTTCATGACAACCATTACACCCTTAATAAATTTGAGAACTCCACCTTCTGCTATGTACTTGCAGCCATTTGAGTCAAGTGCCCCCAAAGATATTAAGTTTTTCCTTAATTCTGGTACATGTCTCACATCTGCTAAAGTTCTTACTATCCCATCAAACATATTGATTTTGATAGTGCCTATCCCAATGGTCTTGCATACGGCATCATTCCCCATTAGGACAGACCCACCATTATATGGTTGATATGTATCAAACCAATCCTTATGCGGACACATGTGATATGAACATCCAGAGTCTAAAATCCAAGAATCAGAAGGTTGATTCTTACCTGATGATATAGAGAGTACATCTCCATCATCTCCATCTGAACTGTCAGCCACGCTAGCTTCCTCAGATGCCTTATCTACACCTTTCTTCTTTAAGTCCACCTTCCTCTTCAAGCACTCTCTCTTCATATGACCTTCCTTCTTGCAATAGTAACAAGAGACCTTTGTCTTTGCCCCTTTTGATTTCGATCGATTCTTCCCAGATCCCTTCTGATTTGATCTCCCTCTTTCCTGCTCCTTGTCACCTCCGAAAAAACCTTCTCCTTGAGATTTCGTACTACTGGCCTTCTTCCTTGTATCATTGGACATGAGGGCAGCTGCGACTTCATCCATCTCAAGGGTCTCCTTCCCATACAAGAGAGTCGTTACTAGGTGATCATATGATTCTGGGAGCGACGACAACAATAGTAACGCCTTGTCTTCATCCTCGATCTTAACCTCCAGGTTTGCAAGTTTACTTACGATCTGATTGAACATGATAAGATGCTCTAATAGATTCGTACCTTCCTCCATCTATAGAGAGTACAATTGCTTCTTCACGAACAACTTGTTCGTTAAGGACTTCGTCATGTAGATGCTTTCAAGTTTCGCCCATAACTGCGGTGCAGAATCGATACCCACAACATATTGTAGGGCATCATCAGAAAGATTTAATCGAATAGCACTTACCGCCTTTTCCTCCATCTCTTCCCAATCTTCGTCAGTAATTTTTGCAGGTTTCTTCGACTTCCCCGACAACGTTTTCGCCAAACCTTGCTGTATCAGAAGATCCTTCATCCTTTGATGCCAGAGGGTGAAACCCATTAAACGTCTCGATGTCATACTTGACATTCGATCCCTTCCCTGCCATCGTGATAGTAAACCCTAGAAAATGGAAACCTAGAGCTCTGATACCAATTTGTAGAAACGCAACCCTAAAACGATGCAGAAGATAATGGAAAAACAAAACAAACAATGCACATGGATTTTACGAGGTTCGGCAAGGTTGCCTACGTCCCCGGTGAGATGAGATCTTGCTTCACTATCAATAGAGAATAGGGTTACAGCGCTCGTCCTCACACCTCTCAGTATTGCTTGCATTCCAGAGAAAGAAACCCTCGCTACAAATATATAGTGAGAAAAAAACCCTAATCCGGATTAAACTACAATTGCCACCCTAATCCGGATTAAACTACAATTGCCCTCAAATAAAAAATTCGAGTGGGGGGCGTACATACAGGGGGGCCTCCTGCCCCCCTTGCAACCCCCACGGCCCGCTAACCGGCTAGCGGGACCGCCGTCCTGGCTGTCTAGGTGCTGCACCAGTACTCCCTGGATTAAACTACGACCGAATACAAGACATCATACACCAACACACTGCATATGAGGTGATGAATGTTTATTTACCGCAGGAGAAGAGAGAGTTGAAAGCTTACATAGATGAATTAAAGGTTTTATGGGAGAGCTATGGGGTCACCATAATGTGTGATGGTTGGACAAGGCCCACGAGAAAATCCATCATCAACTTTATGGTTTACTATGATGGTAGAACATTTTTTTTTGAAATCTGTTGATGCATCCAAGGAAACAAAGAATGCAGAATACATCTACAAGCTTTTGAAGGAGGTTATGCAAGAAGTTGGGATAGAGAACGTTGTTCAAATTGTGACGGACAACAGAAGCAACTACAAGAAGGCCAGTCAGAAAATGATGAATAAGAACAGATTCCGACTCTTTTGGACTCCTTATGTAGCACACTGCATTGATCTGATGTTGAAGGACATGGGGAAACTAAAAATTGTAAAAATTGTGGTTGATAAGGCAAGGCTAGTTAGCACATTTGAATAAAATCATGGGTTTTCATTAAACCTATTAAGGGAGAAGTGCCGGGGGGGGCTTGGTCAGGCCCGATCTCACAAGATTTATTACCAACTATGTTGAACTCAAGAATTTTGAGTCTGAGAAAGTCGGTCTTCGATCCATGTTCGCATCTGAGTGGTTTGGGTGGAGGGAAGCAGGATCACCTGGTGGTAAAGAGGCACAGACAACCATTTCATCAGATGAGTTTTGGACACAATTGGGTAAAATGGTGAAAATCTTAGCACCAATTGTTAGCGTGTTGAAGATGGTGGATTCTGCCTTCAAGCCCACCTTACCAAGCCTGTATGTTGCTATGGAAATGATGAAAGAACATGTCTATGCTGCCAACCCACGTGGAAATAAGAAATTTGTAAACATAATAGAAGAACGTTGGGAGCACCAGCTCAAACATCCATTGCATAAGACTAGTAAGCATATCTGAATACATTCTTTTATGTGATATAAAAATGCATTAATGTTAACATTAACAATAATATGTTTTGTCAAATTTCAGCATACTATTTAAACCCTAGGTATCAGTATAGCCATAGACTTGCATTGAACCCGGATCTTCAGGAAGCAGTGAAGCGGGTGGTTGCCAAGTTGCAACCAAGGCCCAGTCTACAAGCCATAGCTAATGTTGAGGTGCCTTTTGTAGTACTATAGGAATCTAAATTTTAGTTAACAATGGTTGTTAACTATTTCATATTTGCAAATTTTTTATAGACGAAAGAATTCAATGATACATTAGGTAATTTTTTAGCCCTTGCCTCACTCGCGGGTTGTACGAGTACTGATGCTGGTATGAAATTCAAATTTCAGTATGTTACTTGTACAAGTATTAAGTGTTTTGAATAAAAATAATCAGCTACACTTGTTGTACCTTGTAATGCAGTTGAATGGTGAATGGTGAGTGTTATATAGGGGGTTCGGCATCGGAATTACGGAAGATCGCCATCAAAGTACTCTCACAGACATGTTTTGCATCTGGTTGTGAGAGAAATTGGAGTAATTTTCACTCATCCACTCCGAAAGGAGGAATAGTTAGGTTCAGAACGTCTTGCTGACTTGGTGTATGTGCACTACAACATGAGACTGAGGATGCAGCACATACGCATGGTTATGGAGAATGATAGGGGCCAGATCGAGCTTGCTGATGTTTTCCAAATTGACTCGGATGAAGAGGATCCTCTAATAGACTGGGTAAAGGATAGAGGCGAGCCATTGATGGATCAACCTGGAGGTAGGCCGGACCCATATGTAGTGCAAGAGATGGCAGCCAATGTTGATGATTATATGGCTACAGAGGGAAGGATATATTCACAGACCCCAGACCATTCGAGCCTGCACCTGGTAGGGATGATTTAGATGAAGATGATGATTGGTCCACTTCCTCGGATGGTCTGCATGGTCGTACCCACACTCAGACTCAGACACAAACATAAACACAACATCGAGCACTAGGTAGTGATGAGAGTGGTGGTGATGGTGATGGTGATGGTGATGGTGATGGTGATGGGGATGGTGATGGTGATAGGGGTGGTGATAGATTTGAAGGAGTTTGATTTGAGAGCAGTATGAGCAGGTCGAGCTAGAGCAAGAGCCGGTG
Organism: Macadamia integrifolia; assembly: GCF_013358625.1. Classification (NCBI taxonomy): domain Eukaryota; kingdom Viridiplantae; phylum Streptophyta; class Magnoliopsida; order Proteales; family Proteaceae; genus Macadamia; species Macadamia integrifolia. The sequence goes on along the minus strand of NC_056561.1, from coordinate 22,498,793 downwards.
CAATTCACTGGGGAGAGTCAGTTTAGTGTGCCACATAAGATGTTGAGCATGGTTCACGTCAACCAGGTGGAGGGAGGAGTTCAAGCTACACTAGAGGGCCTCGTCGCCGATTTGGTGGAGATGCGCAACGGGATTGTATGGACATTGATAGTCTATCTACTTCTATTAGCGGAAATGAGTTTGAGTGGAGAGGATAGTCATCCTCACATTGAGAGTAGAGGAAGTGGGCAATGGCATGCCCCATCATTTACTTGAGAGAGCACTTGGTCAAAGTATCATAGACCTTATGGTCAATTCACTGGGATAGGGCATACATCTGGTTCATCCATTCCTAGTACTGACTATGGATCCTAGACCCAGTCACATGGTGGTGGCTTTGTGGACAATTTATTCTCATACCCAACCTAGCCGTACATGTTGCCGGAAGCATTGGTTGACAGTAGCTCAATGGCGAGTTCTTCTTCATACTTTGGTGATGCAGATTAATTACCAAAATAGACTTGTTTTATTAGGAATAAGCCTAGGGTTGGGTTCCATACATGTTAGGCTTTTGATCCCATGTGTTTTGAGTGTAATAGACCACTTTTATGGGTCTAAAAAGGGGGCTCTAAGATTGAGTACGGGATTACTAGTTAGTTTCCATTTTCATTAGTTTCCTTTCTAGTTGGGCTTGATTTGAGTTATATTTGTTTCCTTATGAGTCAAGTTATTAATTGAGTCAAGTCCTTAGTAGTTAGTTTGCTTTTTCAATTAGTTTCTAATTTCAGTTAGTTTCTAATTTCAGTTTTTAGTAGCTATTGTATTAGGAGAATATTTGGTTTCGTTTTTGAGGAACCTTCTATTTTGTAATTCTCTCCCCCATTAACATTATAAATAAAGAAGAGGAGGCTCTTAAAGGCCTAGATGATTTTGATAAAAAAATTAATGGTTGTTGTTATTGTCTTCTACATGGAGATTTGTCTTGTGTTTGATCAAGGCTGATGGAATTGGTGTTTGATCCAATTGACTCTCAGCGGTGTGAAGCACAAGAGGTCCTCTTCCTTAACTCATCTTCTTCTTCTCTCAACTACACAAAGTGTTATTGATCTGCTCAAGTTCTTATAGGTATTAAATTCAGTTTTCCTTCTCAGTTCTGCCCAGAAAATTGCATACTCTGTTAGCAATTTTCAGAACCTGCGTAGACCTAATTCATCATTCCATTAGTCCCCTTATTATCTGCTTCTATTCTGATTTCTGACACCCTATATAATCTGAGATTGATAGTCTTAATCTCAGATCTGATCTCATCCTTGTTATTAATCTGTTTTGAACTATTCTGATATTTGATCTAATGTTCTCCAAGAGTATCCTGCAACATTGGGACTAGGTTGACTTGTCAATCCTAGTTCTACATTAGTTCAACTCTCTTGCCTTTGAAGCTCGGTAGTCTTGTACATTTTTTGTTTTTCTGTTATCTTATTGGCATTTCTTGTTTGACCTGTTTAGTTTTCCATTGGTTCAAACATCAAATTTACGGTTAGATTGTTTTGAGATGTTGTTGCATTGACTAGTTAATGCTGCATTTACCTTTTCCTCAAAATCCTCTTGTTCCCAGTGGTCAAACGTTAAATTGGTATTTTGCATTCCTGATTTCATTGATTACAATTAGTCATGCATATCTTCTGTAAAGCAGCTTGAGTTCTTACTTCTGAGCCAATATTTTTGTTAGGCTGAGATGTTACCTTCCCCAAACCCCCCCAGAAGTTTCATAACTTTGTTTCCTTCCTTTTATGATGACATACAGCTTTTTGGGTTCAGAAATCCATTTGTCCAACGACTTCTTCGGGAGCTTGTGGCCAATATAAATGGAACAGCAGAACAGAGTTTGCCATTCGCCAGTTTCTTCAATGATGCTTCTGCACGAGAGCATGAAACACGGTTTCCAGACTCATTTACATGTCCTGATTTACTGCCATACTTGGAAAAGCCACTTATTACTGGGAAACGAAGTAGAAAACACAAAATGACAACCATAAATGCCAGTGCTGCTAGAGTTAAAAGATTCCGGCCTCAACATTTGTCAAATGGTTCTGAGGCTGCAACTACTAAACATGAGATTCAAAGGCTTCATCACGATCAGAAATGTAATTGTACTTCACATGTGGACCATGAAATATATATAGGTCAAGGAACTTCATCTGCGTCAGAGGACCTGCCTACTACAACTGAGAGGGGAAATGAACCAACCTCAGTCAAAGATGGTTCGCTCTTGGAATCTGCGTCTTTCGACAATTGTAGAGAGGAAACTGACTTTCCCCTGGAGACAAGGATGGTTGTTGGTCTTAGAAACAATGAGTTTTTGAAGCAGGACAGACTTGTAAGAACTGATCTATTGATGTTTTATCATTTTCCAAGTGTCGAATAGTTTTCATTTATAGCTGTTTATCACTTCTGAATAGGATTGCTAGAGCCAGCAGTAAATTTTCCGTACCTTGCACAAAAAATAAGAGATTTCATGTTAATCCAAGGAATTGTGTAGTTTTTGTGGTTGAATTTATAGTACCAGTCAGTTATCTTCAGCAGAAGGGGACATTCTTAATTTCCTACAGCATGATATGTCATTCACTGATCTTTTGCAGGGATGCCACTTAACTGTGGAAGCCAGCGATGGAGAAACCCTCATTCTGACAGAGTCAAAAGCCGTCAATGATTCAGATCTATGTGCTTCTGACACCTTGGATCTTCAGCAAGGTACTACTGCGTGCACATACAATATCAGTTGCCTTCTTTACGCTTTAAGTTTAATTAAAATAGAATAATATGTGCCAGATAATATTACTGAATCTATGCCAGAGGGAAGTCGTTGCAATGTCAGAAATGAGGTAGTTGAGACTACAAGGGAATTACATCCAGCAAAAGACATGGACACATCTACTTCAAATTCTCAGAAGAGTGACTATGATTCAGTTGGGAATGAATTAACCAAATCAATGATGACAGTTCTTCTCCCGCGAGCACTTCCTCTACTTAAGAAGACGTCAATGAGAAAAACGAGACCTATTCAAAGCTCAGAAATTTCTAACACTAAATGTGACCCTCCTGTGAGTTTAGTTGACTTGAAGATTCAGGAGGAAAGTAATGGGTTCAGCCATCTTCGCGATGAAGCATCTCCAAGTATAAGTGTTCAATACTTTTAAAACCTTAAAACTTTTGTCGTCATGTGGGATATTCTGTTATGAGTTTGTGGCAGAGTATATTATATTCAAGCACTTTGGTTCCTTTACTTCTTGTGGTATACATTTGTCTGAGTCCTCTGAGTATAATCTTTTACAGGTAAACTTGTTCCTCAAATGCCTAGTATTCCAAGTTCTGAAGATTTCATGTCTGTCATACCAGACAGTTTTGAGGATGATCAATGTTCGAATCATGCAAGTAACCAGAGGCATACATTTTCTTATCTAGCTCAAGCTGATAAAGCACCTAATCTTAACGATGTATGCAATCATGATACTTTGGGACTGTTTGAAAGTTCTGATAGGAGACAAGAGTTTATTAGAAACAGTGACAAGGAGGAGCTTCAACATGTTGATGGTGGGAAAGAGTCTCTACATGTTGGAACCGATGGAAACAAGGAAAGCTGCTTTGATGAAGCACTGACAACTCCTGATGAAAGGTTGAAGGGAGAATCTCTCACTGATTATTGTTTAGGTTGCTTGTCTCCCAACAAAGAGATCTTTCTTGAAGAGTCAAATAATGCTTGCAAAAACTGGGATAAGAATCCATTACCTGTTGAAACTGATTCTAGGGTGGATGGTTTTGCACATAAAGACCTCAAGCTTGTATCTAACCAGACAGAAGGTGCCTCTGTCCTTCTGCCAACCTTTTCTGTGAACAGTCATTCTCCGTCTTCTCATGCTGAAAGAATGTTGAATGCCAAAGTATCGGATTCATGTAGAGCTGATGAATCACCAATAAACTCTACCTTTCAAAGAAAAGAGACTGCACATAGCCCTGCATTGGTTACTTTTTCTCCAAAAATCGCATATCTTGAAAAGGCATCTCAGCCTCCTTTTTCTCCCAAGAATTTGGAAATTATGACTAGTGAAATACCTAAACCAAAACTTGTTCAATATTATAAAAAAGGTGGTTCTACTCTGAAGTATCAAAGAACTGATATATATTTGGATCACAGTACAGAAGACACTGACTTAATTGGTGCAATGAGTCCTGGTTGTATTTTACAGGAGGAGGTTGATATTGAAAGAGGAATTACCAGAACAGGCAGTGACTACAACTTTGTTCAGAAAGTAGGTGAAGAACCTTCAATTAGAAAATATAATGGCCCTCTTTCTGAAAGTATAATTTGCAGGAATGTTGGAGATGTATGTTTTCCTGGGACAGGTTCTGCCAAAGATGCTTTGCTTGATACAAAAATTGGTGAAACGGGTGACTCAAATAACTGCTTAATGAGAAACGTTTTGCTTGCACATGAAGCCAAGCTTAACGGACAACATCATGATCCGCATATCGTGGAGGCTAATCTCAAACCCACGGACACATCAGTTGATATTGCTTCTTCTGTGTCTCAAATGGAAAAAATGTTTGACCATGCCACGAAATGCACCATTGCATCTGGCCATCCCGATCCTTATGGTTCCCATGTGAAAAATCATCAAGCTGATGCTTCCAATGAGGTGGTTGAGCCACACAACCTTATGGGGTGCAGTAATATGGTATCGTTGTTCCAGAAAAAGGATGAGAAGTTCTTTGGTTGTAGCGAACATAATGCTAAGAAAGTTCAGGCACACCCTCACATGAAGTACTCTACTAGGCATGATTGTAGAAATTCTCTCTCTCTTGGTGAGTCACTTAAAAGAAATCTCTTACAGGATAGTTCATTTCCATTGGAGATGGAGCCTGAAAACAAGTCAAAGGGGTTTGTTGCGCTTGTTGGATGCTATGTTCATCCAAGCCCAGTTCTCTCTGTACTTTATAGTAACAAAGGAGATGATATCAATATTTGTGTTTTATGCGGTCATTTGGTGGATAGTGTTAGGACCATTTTTATTTACAAGGTTCCAATTAAAGAGCCAATTAGAGGATACCCTTCTTTTCTTGCTTACTCATCAATTGTGCTGCCGATTTTGGAAGATTCATTTGGAAGAAAAGTAAGCCTGTTGTATTGTTCCATTTCTATTTTTTAGGACTGACCTGTTTGTTCACTTTAGTATTTGATCTGATGCAATTTTTGTTTTGCTAGGTTGCACTTGAGAGATATGGGTTTCAATTTACTCCAGATGGGCAATGTCTTGTTTTCCTGAACGGTATCAAGGCACCTTGTTGCAGGTTGCTCATTCTTTTTTATGTATATTAATTATAGAAAGTAGCTACAAAAACTATAAAGTATGACTGATAGGAATATGCTGCATTCGTTTTCAGGGAGCAGAGAATCCATTGTTTGTGTTCTGCATGTACCTCACAATCGTTTGAGGAGAATGCTGTTAAGGTTGTGGCCGTAAAACTTGGTTATGTTTCAGTTGTGGCCAAGTTAAAAGCTATTGAAAACATTCAGTGTATACTAGTTTGTGGAAACAGCCACCTGGTTTCTGTTGGAGAGAGTGGGACTCTGCATGTTTGGATCATGAATTCAGAATGGAGGTGACAAAAATATCTACTTTCTGTCACATTTTTCTTGTTATTGGAGATGCTGGTTTCTCCTTATTTGCTTTTGATTCTTGTGGGGACGAGGTCTATCAAATTATGTAGTTGGTACTTTCTGGCACCAATCAATTGCATAGTCAAACTTTTTTAGTCAGACTGCATGTTTGGATCATGAATTCAGAATGGAGTTGACAAAAAACATGTGCTTCTTCTCTAACATTTTTCTAGTTATTTTAGCTATTGGATTTCCCAAACATGCTTCTAACTCTTTTGAGTAGGGAGGTTTATCATATTATATATTTGATAATTTCTGGCAACCGGTCAATGCATTGTCAAACTTTTTCAGTTAGACACTTGGGCTGAAAGTTGTTTATGATGGAACTTGGACACTAGATTACTTGACGTTCTATTCTTTATATGCACAAGCGATTTTAGAGACAGTGCGAAAGCAAAACAGAATTTTTTTGCAGAATGTTGCTTGTTCTCCCTTACAAGGAGACCACACAAGTCCTTTATTAATTAGCAAAAGAGAGTTAAAGTTACAAGTATGCCCCTACAGAACTTAAGTACATATTCTAACACTCCCCCTTAAGTTGGTGCATAGATATAACACATGTCCAACTTGACTAAACATGAATGAAACACCTTCCCTACTGACCCCTTAGTGAACACATTAGTTAACTGATCACCAGACTTAACAAAAGGAATATAAATCAAACCAGCATCCCAAAAAGAAGTGTCTGTCGATCTCCACATGTTTGGTATGGTCATGCTGTACTGGATTATTAGCGATACTAATAGTAGCTTTGTTATCATAGTAGAGCATCATTGGAAGACAAACATGTACAACATATCATATAATAGTGTGCATAACCACAAAAACTCAAAAATCCCTTGTGCCATAGCATGAAATTCTACTTTAGCACTGGACCTAGCCACCACATTCTACTTCTTGCTGCGCCAAGTGACAAAATCCCACCAACAAAGGTACAATAACCGGAGATGGATTTTCTATTAGTTGAACTAGCCTAATCAGCATCTGTATAGGCTTTAACTCTGAAATGATCATGAGGAGATAAACGTATCCCTTTTCCTAAAGTTGACTTCAAGTATCTCCAAATATGTTTAACTGCTTCCATATGGGAGGAATGCGGATCATGCATAAACTGACTTACCAAGCTAATAGCCACAACAATGTTAGGCCGTGTATTAGAGAGATAGATCAATTTTCCTATCAACCATTGGTAACGGCCTTTGTCCACCGGTTTACCCTCCTTTTCCTTGAGCCTGGTACTAGCTTCCATAGGAGTATCAGAAGGATGACAACCAATAAACCGGTCTCAGATAACAAATCAGGGATGTACTTCCTCTGAGAAAGAATGATACTTTTGGAAGAACGAGCAATTTCAATACCAAGAAAGTACCTTAGCGTTCTAAGAGCTTTTTATCTCAAACTCTCAGCCAAGAAATCTCTTGAGATGACCAATCTTAGCACTGTCATTTTCTATCACCACGATTTCATCCACATAGACAATGAAAATTGTAACTCTATCATCATACCTTTTCATGACGTGTAGTCAGCATTACTCTGCTTATACCCCACAGAGGTTATTGCCTTGTGAAATCTACCAAACCATGCCCGAGGTGATTGCTTCAACCCTTAAAGAGCATACTTAAATTTATAGACATTGCCCTGAGTTCCCTCACTAGTGAATCTTGGTGGAATATCCATATACACTTCCTCATCGAGCTCTCCATAGAGGAAAGCATTCTTTATATCAACTTGTTAAAGATCCCATCCCAAATTTACAACATATGAGAGCAAAAATCACATAGAAGTTAGCTTGGCAACTAGTGCAAATGTCTCCTAGTAGTTGATTCCATATGTTTGAGGGAACCCTTTAGCCATAAGTTTAGCTTTGTACCTGTGCACTGAGCCATCTGCTTTACCATGGACACCCACTTACATCCAACTGGTCTCTTTCTAGGAAGAAGAGTCACAAGTTCCTATGAATCATTATTTTTTAGGCTTCCATTTCTTCCACCATTGCTGCCTTCCATTTTCTATTTGTAAATGTTTCCTGCCAATTCTAGAGAACACGAACAGAAGAAAGAGAGGACAATAAATGCACGATAGGAGGGAAAAAGGGTATCATAAGAGACAACATGGGATATGGGGTGTTGAGTACAAGTCCTAATACCTTTCCTAAGAGCAATAGGTTGGTCAGAAGGATTTGTACCTGATGACGTGTTAGGCTCAGTAGGCTGTGGATCTAGAGCTGGCGAGGGGATGTGCAAAGGTGTTGTAGTAGTGGTGGTGGTCTGAAGTTGCTTGTTTCTGGTGTGACCCCTACAATACACCTGAAGAGTTGAATTATCAATCTGGCTCTGAGATTCTCTAATAGTATGTTGAAAGAATAGGAGGCATCTCCCCTTGAGTTGGAATAGTGGTCTCTGTCTCCCCCTGAGCTGGAACATCAATCTTTGTCCCCTCACCCTCTTTCGAAATATCAAGATCTTCGAAGGAGGATGGTGGATACATTTGTGAAGCAAGCAGATTCGGCAATTCTGCAATCGCCTCTTCACTATTAATATTAGACTCCCCTGAAGAGGTGGCGAGTGGTAGCCAACGGATTCATGAAACACAATATCTATAGTGACTATAGTATGCCTAGTAGGAGGATGGTAACATTTGTATCCTTTCTGTGTAGGAGAATAACCCAGAAAGATACACTTAATACTACGAGGTTCCAATTTCCCTAGTGAGTGATGCTCTCTAGCATAGCAAGCACACCCAAAAGTCTTCAGAGGAACCCGAAAGGATGAATCCCCTTATAGGACATCAACAAGAGTCGAGAATCAAGGACTTGAGTAGGTATGTGGTTGATCAAGTAGGCAATACTGAGGACAACATCGCTCCAGTACTGAGATGGGACCTGTCTGGCAAACATCATTGCTCGGACAATGTCCAAAAAATGCCGATTCTTACGTTTGGCCACTCCATTTTGAGTTGGAGTACCAATGCATCTAGTTTGATGTAGAATCCCATGATCAGTCAGGTACTTCTGAAACTGGCCCTCTAGATATTCTGTTCCATTATCACTATGAAGAATCTTCATAGCAACATTGAGCATGTTTGAATCATCTTATGGAAGCGCTGTAAACAACTGAGCACTTCACTTTTGTGTTGCATCATCTACACCCACTGTGCAAAAGTAACAATCAATGAAAGATATAAATAGATGTCCAATGAGACAGACCCCATACATCAGAATGAAGCAAATGGAAAATTGAAGAACTTTTTTTATTGGAAAATAAGTGGAACGAGTTTATTTAGCCAGAGTACAAGCATAAAAAAAGTCATCCCTATTACATTGCTTAACTAATTACGGAAATAAAAGATATAATCTCCCAAGTAGAGGGTGTCCTAAATGACAATAGCATTGTCTTAGATCAAAGGAGATAGAGTGTAGCTAATGAGAGGTAGTATAAATCGCAGTTTTAGGGTGACAACCGTCATCAAGCAAATAGAGACCACCCTGCACCTTACTGCATCCAATCATCTTCCTTGTTACTAGATCCTAAAAAATGCAGTGGGAAGGAAAAAAGGTTACTTTATAGTTTAAGTTCCTAGTAAAGGTACTAATGGATAGTAGGTTAGTAGTAAAATTAGGGATGAGTTTAATGTGATAGATGAAGAACACTGAATAGAACCCTTTCTAGAGACATGATAGGGTACCATTTGCGACCCTAACTTTCTCTCTGCCGGAGGTGGCTGAATACTAGTGAAAGAGGCTGAAAGAACTGGTCATGTGATTAGTGGCACCAGAGTCAATGATCCAAGTATTGGAGACTACCGATGCACAGTGATCACTAAACAAGATACTTGAATGAGCAAAGTTGGAACCTGAAGGGGCTAAATTGGCAGGAGCTTATAAATTAGAAGCCTTGAGCATGCACCTGAAAGCTTGGAGTTCCTCTTAGGAGAGACCAATATCAGTTGTAGATGGTGTGTCAACAGTTTTTGCCTGATTAGCCTTGTTCTTGGATCTACTACGAGTACATTTAGCTTCAAAATCAGTTGCTTTTCTATGAAGCTTCCAACATATTATGAAGCTTCCAACATATTGCCTTGGTATGGTATGGCTTGTTGTTGGTTCACATTTTACCACCTCCTTGGTGGTGTTAGTAGTGCCTTGGTATGGCTTGTTGTAGTGTTCACATTTCTTAGCTGGGTTGCTCCTTCAGAAGGAGTGGAACCAGTCTGTAGGACTGATTTTTTAGTAGTGGGAGGATGAAGCATAGAGTTAGATGACACTCCGTATAAACTAGGGTAAAGGACTGTTCCATTGTAGGGAAGGGAGATCTGCTAAGTACATGGACATGAATTTGATCATACTCAATATGCAAACCAGCTAAGAAATCATACACCATGATTTTGTCCACATGCTTAGAATAGGTAGGGTGATAGTCTGCAAAGTGGTTAAGCTCATACCATAGACTGAGTAGTTCAACATAGTACTTCGACATAGAGAGGTCCTGCTGAGTAGTGGTACGACTTTCTTGCGAAGATCTAATATATGACCATCATTCCCTATTTGTCCATAGGTTTCCACGGCAGCAGCCCAGATTTGAGAAGCAGTTTCTAACGACAAGAACCCTCTAGAATAGATTAATGAATATAATTAATCGAGAAAGACATTACTAAGAGTCATTAGTGATCCATTTGCCTTGGGCAGTACCCTCTTCAGAGGGATTTTGTGATTTGCCTGTGATATGTACAAAAAGACGTTACTAAGAGTCATTAGTGATCCATTTGCCCTGGGCAGTGCCCTCTTCAGAGGGATTCTATGATTTTCCTGTGATATGTCTAGTGGGACATCTGCCAGCAATAGTAAGGTAGGTAGATCCGGACCAGAGGTAATTACTTCCCTCCAATTTCACAAAGCTAGCACCAAAAGGTATGTATTCATTATGACTTGGCTCGTCAGATCCTGAGGTTGTAGTAGTTACTTCAAACATGATTGTACCGAGGACAAATCACCAATGAGTGGGAGAAGTACCAAAATTTCAAAACCAACTGTCAGAAAGGGCTTGAACTTGGATTGAATTGCCCTGTAAGGGTAATGAAGCACTCCTCCAAAATGTATCTGTTCTGATGAAGAATTGATGAGATAGCCAAATTAGGTTTTAGGAGAAAACCCTACCTTTGGATGAAGGTAAGGATCACACACACAACCTTGGCAGATAGGGCCACAGGTCAATCTTCTCTATAAGGATGAGGAGGGCCTCCTCCAAATATCAATTGATTCTGAGGGAGAGAACCCCAAAATACAAGGGATCAGGGTTGTGGGAGAAAACCCTAATTTTTTGGGAATCGCAAGTGAAGATGGGCTTCAATCTTGTAAGTAGTGATGAGTCCTCCAAATTGATCTTCAATAGGTGGAGATTTATTCTTAAAAGTAGGGATAGACATACTCTAAGAAGGGAAGAATAAAAAATCATAGAGAGGGGAAGAACCCTAATCAATTCTTATAGGGCTTTTGGGTCTAAAACATTGAGGTAATGTGTAGGACAACAACGAGATATGAATCGCCTCATTAGTGTTGCCTTATGGGGAATTAGGGAGGCAAAGGAAGGAGAGGATGGAGGCTTGCGATATTTGGAAGAAAAGGAGAAGAGAAGGCTGAAAAACCCTAGATCAGAAAATTAGCTCTGATACCATGTTAATAGCATGAATGGGGTAAAATGCTCGACTGATCCAATTGACCACACAAGCCCTTTATTTATAATAAGCAAAAGATATACAAAATTACAAGTATGCCCCCTTTTGTCAACCCTCATTAAATAGGGTCGGTGGAAGGGGGAAAAGACCAATGTGCACTCATGGCACTTAAGTACATATTCTAACAGTTACCTTCATCCTGTTTTCTGATATTGCACTTATTATAGGCTAATGAGTTTCCTTTCGAATTGTTTGCCATCAACATCGAATAAGCATTGGCCAGATGTGCATTCTGTTTTTAGAGTGTAGTGGGTATATGGAAAGAGGCGAGACTTTTAGTTCCTTGTTTTATGAATGTGAATTAGTGAACCTTTGGACAAACTAGATAGATTTGATGATAGCTTCTTTTTAATGTTATTTTGCCCTCATGTCTCCAGAGATTTCCAGTTTCATTTTAAAGGAGATGTCATAGAAAATATGCTTTGATAGGATGGATTTTGTTATACATGTGGTAGAACTTTTAGCAATTATAGAATTGAAGTGTTTTATGCATTCACCGTTCTTTGTGTGGTGTAGCTGCAGAAGTCTCAATTGAAACATCTGATAGCAGGAGCTGCTAAAAATCTGCAATTCCTAACCTAAATATTTGAATGGATTTAAGTTCTGATTCTTCTGGATATATTGTTTAACTATTGCTCCATGTTTTTCAACATTTACATTGTTGCTCTTGGTGGTTACTTTTTGTTTGATTTCCCCCCTTTTTCTGTCTTGCTTTGCACTTATAGTGAGCAGGTGGAAGAATTCAGTTTACAAAGTTTTGATTGCGCATCTCCTGGTGTAATGGAATTAAAAAGAATCTCAAAGTGTGGCTCTTTAATTGTTGGTCACAATGGTTTTGGAGACTTTGGTTTATGGTATGTTGCATTCTCCATGTTACAAGGCCGTCTGATTTTCTATTCTTCTTTTCTTCTAGGATCCCACAATCTTCTTTACCTATTCATTTATTGTTTCCTTCACCTTGCATATTCACACTTGCCAACCATGTATGCTTAGCAATTTTCACCAATAGAATGAGTTGATATTTGAGTTATTTTGCAAGTTGGATAGTATTGTTCAGATTGCTGCATGTCACATACAAGGTCCTTTTGTTAATTAGATTATTTAGCTGAATGATTGGCTTTTAAGGTTGTTAACGTCAAAACTTCTATTTTTTTTTTTTGCGCGTGGGGGGTGAATAGAAATTATATTAAAAATGGAAAAAAAGAAGACAGGCAGCGAGCCAATATGGCAAACCAAGGGGAATGCCCTGACTAAAAAAACTAAAAACACCACCAAAAATGGGGGGAACACAAAACCCAAGAGGGACAAAACAATCACCTAAAGGGGGGGGGGAGAGAGAGAGAGAAAACAAAAGACAAAGATGATACATCAAGATTGGGGGGAGCAATGAGAGGCAAATCCCAAGATTGGGTAAGATGCCTATTCCTAATCGAGTCAAGGCACACTACACAATTGTGAAGAAGTTTATTACAAATCTCAAATGAGATAGTGTCTTAGATTTTCTCAATGGTGCGCGATGATATTGTCCATCCCCTTTTATTCCTTTCTCATCAGATGCGATGAATCATTACATTGAAAGACAGCTTGCCTAGAATACCAAGTGAATTTTTCTTGTTGAATGTTTTCAGAACCCACCTTCATTCTTTGTCAAAAGGGAGGATAACTCTACAGATCGACCAACACTGTCTACGAATACCTTTCCATATATCATTAGAAAAGGGGCAAGAGAAGAATAAATGGTCAATACTTTCAGTGGAACTCCAATTTAGGCAACAATTTGGGATTGATAGATTTCTTGGGGTAAGAAACTCCTTGCTAGGAAGAGAATAAGTTAAAGCACGCCAATCAGTAAAGTAATGGCCAGGAACAGAATTTTAAAACTAGAGTAACCTAGACCATGGAATAGGCGTGCCTCTCGATCTCACCAAATCCCAAGCAGAAGAAGACGAATTTTTTTTTTGAAAGAATTAGCAATCCATTGGACAACATCCCTGCTTTCTCTAGATCTTAAACAAACCCTTTGCAGCTCCCTCTAAACCTCAATGAGAGAAGTTGAGTTTCTAGGGCCAGGTAGCCAAAGATCATCCCTTAAGATGAAAGATACCTTTGCTAGCCTATCATAACCTGCATCATACCTGATTCTATCCCCATATTTTAAATTTAGCACTCCATCAGGGTGCCAATTATCAAGCCAAAGCAAGGTGCGCAACCCATTACCAATAGAGGATTGGATAGAATTAGAAACACGGTTCCTAAGTCTAAGAATCTTCTTCCAAGCCCAAGAGGCATCCAAAGGAGTAGAGGCAGTCCAAATGGAATCAAACTTCTGGTTACTAGCAACTTCTACTTGGTTTTGCCTTTTCTCCTTGAGTTTTCCAGCTCTCGTGGACTCTTTTTGTTGACTTGTGGCTTGGCACTATTTTTGGTTCAGTAAAGATGCTGTAAACTAGTATCCTCACAGCCTTTTGTTTGGACTTAGACATGGAGATTCATGAGCATAGATGGTCCATGTCTTGCTTGTTGCAGGCTTGCAACCCATAAGCCTATTTGTTGCTGTCTTGTAGAACTATCCTATGTCCACATGTATCTCATTTAATTCACTAAATTCGAGGTACTAATCTAGAATTGATAGATGTTAAGAGGTGAGAAGAAGGATAAACATAGTATGTGTTCAAAAGACTAGATGGAAGGGTAAAAGAGCTAAGGAGTTGAACGAATTTAAACTTAGTATAGTGAGATAAAGGTAATAGAAGTGGAGTGGGCATAGTAGTGTATAAAGAGATAGGATCATATCCATCAAGCTTATGTTGGAGAAACAACAACAATATAGCCTTATCCCAACTAGATGGGGTCGATTGTATGGATCCTTGCTCTCCAATCAGCTCTATTCCATATCATATGTCGTAGAAGGCCTAGGCTATGCATTTCTTTTCTCATCACCTCTCCTAGGGTTATTTTAGATCTGCCCTGGCTCTTTAAGCTCTTTCAATCTGAATCATATCACTCCTCAAAACTAGAACATCCAAAGGCCTCTGTTGAACATGGCCATGCTATCTTAAACGAGTCTTGCGTAGCTTATCATAGATCAGAGCTACTCCTAACTCAACTCTAATGTGGTCTTCCTTACTTTGTCCTTCCTAGTTTTCCTACACATCCATCTCAAAATCCTCATCTCTGCTACACTTAGTTTATTTATAGGCCACTTTTTAACTGCCCAACATTCTGCCCCATGCATTTTAGCCAGTCGGATGACAGTCCTATAAAATTTTCCTTTAGCCTTAAAAAAATCTCACTCAGAATACTTTGGACAAACCTCTCTACTTCAAACACAACCATTACAACAAAAAAGCCTTATCCCAATAAAATGGGGTCGACTACATAGATCCTTGCCCTTCAATCAGCTCTATTCAAATTCATACATGGTAGAATACCTAGGCTATGTTATTTTAGGCTTGCCTTGGCTCTTTTCGATCTTTCAATCTTTCAATCTTAACCAAATCACTCCTTTGAACTACAACATTCGAAGGCCTCCGTTAAACATTGCCATGCCACCTCAAATGACTTTCTCGTAGTGAGGCTACACTGAACTCAACTCTAATGTGGTCATTCCTTACTTTATCCTTTCTAGTTTAGCCACACATCAATGTCAATATCCTCATCTCCGCTACACTTAGTTTATCTATATGACACTTCTTAGCTCTTTAAGCTACATCATCCTCTATATCACCTTCTTTACTTATGATTGAGCTCAGATGGTAATCACTTTTTGGAATCTCCCTCTCATCAATATTTACCACTTCATTAATTGTTCTATTGTGACTAAAGTTACACAACATATACTCCGTCTTTGTTCTACTTATCTCAAAACCCTTTGATTCCAAAGTTATTTTCCATAGCTCAACTTGGCATCATTAAATTCATCTGGAGTATTATGTCTAGACAGGATAGTAATTGGATTAACTGGTTATATTCAAGATATCTTAAATCAAATTCTATTTGGATTGCCACTTGCCCTTTGGATGCTTCATGGCTCGGCAGGAAACCCTTAAGTATTTACACCTTGTTAGAGATGCTATTCGTTCCAGCATTAGTGATGGTTTTGATACTTTTTTGTGGCTTGATAACTGGCATCCCTATGGGGTATCAGATATGATGCTGGCTCTGATAAAATGGCAAATGCCTCTTCCATTATTAGAGATGGAACTTGGTGGCCTGGTCTTAGGACCTCCAACAGTTTACTTGAGGTTTAATCTAGTCTTTCAAATTCTTTGACGAGACCTAGGGGCAGTGGTCATTTAGTTCAATGGACTTTAGATTCCTTTAAAAAATTTACCTCTAGCTTTGCTTGGAGTCTGATCAGAACAAGATCTGGAAAAGTTCCCTGGTAGAATATTGCTTGGTTTTGTTCTCGGTATAGTTTTACTTTGTGGTTTGCTTTGACTTTCTCCTTACTCAAGATTTTTTTCTCAAAAGAAATTTATCTATTCCAAATTGTTGCCTCTGTTGGAATTCTCTTGAGGATGTGGATCACCTCTTTTTTTTTGCTCTTTCTCTAAATCTGTTTGGAAGGGTGTCGTTAAAGTGTTGGCCTCATCATAGAACTATTCTTCCCTGTCAAAGAAAATGGTGGTGGGTTTTGAAAATTTTACTTGTCAGTTAGTCTGTGATCATATTGGTAAACTTTCCTTTGCCGTTGTGATTCATCATATTTGGTGGGAAAGGAACAAAAGAAGATGGACCCCCTCATTGCATATTATTGAGTAAATCTGGGAAGTCATCACTTTTGAGATCAGAAATAGGCTCCTTCCGAATAAAAGTGCAAGCCTTGACACTTCAAGGAATAGGCATCTTGCCTCTTCGTGGGACCTTCCGCTTACCCCCCCATTTCGATGTGTCAACTTTTGGATAGTTTTTTTCTCCCTCCCCCAATTTTTATGTAACATCCTTTTGATTATTGATTTGTCCTCATTTTGGCTTTTGATGTATCATCTTTTAATAGATGTTTAATTCCCGTTGCTTGGGGTCCCACCCTTGGTTAGTCAGTTTGGCTTAGCTTGTATTCTGCTCTTTTCCTTAATATATTTTCCATTTATCCAAAAAAAATAAAAAAAAATAAAGACCCTTTAATTTTCTAAACTAACTCATAAAATGACTCTTAATTGTTCTTTTACAGTAACGTATTAGTCTCAAAACCATAGTTGTCATGGCATCAAATCTATCCAAGGCGGTGGAGGGGTGGCTAATTGATTTGGCGATGAATCGCCTGTTATGGCGTTGCCATGGCGGTCAAATCGCCCATGTGTCATTTTTATTTTCCTTATTTTCTAAAGTTATTTAGTATGCTATTTTTTTATTTTCCCTATTTTCTAAAGTTATTTAGCATGCTACAAGCCTACAATATATACCCTATAACATATAAAACCACCATTAAGCAACATCAAATCATCAAAAATCAACATAGCCCTATGAAAATCACCCTGCATTTTACAAAAAAATTGACCACCTAGTGAATCAGGCATGACCTGGCGTCCATGGCGGTGCCATGGTGACGCCTATCAGCCAATGGCGACCGCCATTTGTGAGTCACGTAAATCGTAGCACTGCCATGAACTTCTTTTTCAGCCAGGATGCCAAATCGCCACCTTGGTGACACCATGACAACTATGCTCAAAACAGAACTATTAAAAGATATTAAGTATTCTCATCTACTCCAAGTTCTTTAGTTTAGGCACTAATCTAGTGTACAAACTTTACCCCCACTTTATGGACTTATAAAGGATCAATACAATAAATATAAAATAGTGGCCGGTGAATCATTGAACTAAGAGCGACCCATAAACAAGTGACCAAAGGCCTATAGAACCCATCCATGGCCCGAAGTAAGGTTTTTCTAAGCCTATTTGGCCATTTTAACTACATCAAACTTTTAAACATCACTTGAAAGTTTGCTGTGTTTGTTCATAGCTTTATGCTTCATTTCTTGTGGGTCTTGGCGGCTGGTCATCACTAATTACTTGTCAATAACAAATGAAAATTGAAAAGGAAAAGGAAAGGTAATGCTAGTAGGACTGATGTTATTCTCAAGATCTACCAGCCAGTTTTGTAATCAGGTTTTTATGAAAAGGAACATGAAAACTAGTTGTAATGCAAACTAGGCTACCATGTTTGTTGAAGCTGGGTTGGAATGCAACATGTCCAAATACCAGATCTTTCCATTTGTTCCCCTGATTTTTATATGTGATAATTATGTTGAGAAAAGGAAAGAACAACTAGTCAATGACCAAATACAAATTAAACAAAATGTTAATAACTTAAATTCAATTGCATTGGCTATAATGTGCATTAAACCCCTAGGACAGCCCTTAAGTCATTTTCCAACAGGAATTGTTCAGAGAGAAAGATCATGCCCTACCCTCCTGAAGAGTTTTCAGTTATCACGAGCTTAAGACCGAACTCTTAAGTCATCTTCCAACGGGAGTGGTTCAGAGAGGAAGATCAGGCCCTACCCTCGTGAATATCTGTCAGTTATTATGAACTCCACAGAAGCAGAGCCAGTGAATCAATTGGATGATCCCCTGTTGCCCTTTACTCCAAATTCCGACAGTCAATAGAGGAGGCTGGATCAAGACCAGATATCAAGGCTCTGTTGTGGGATTTCTATGTGCCTAAGGGATTAGGATTAGAAAACCCAATAGAATCCAGAATCACAGAGATACCAGATTAGTGAAAACCAAATAACTCAGTCAAACTAGGTCTGATAGGGCAGAAGTTAAGCTTGAATGATCTTATTGGGGAGAATATCTCAGTCAAATTTGGTTGAAATCTGATTGCTGCATCCCCTGTTGCCCTTTACTCCAAATTCCGACAGTCAATAGAGGAGGCTGGATCAAGACCAAATCCTCTGTTGTGGGATTTCTAGGTGCCTAAGGAATTAGGATTAGAAAACCCGGGAGAATCCAGAATCACAGAGATACCAGATTAGTGAAAACCAAATAACTCAGTCAAACTAGGTCTGATAGGGCAGAAGTTAAGGTTGAATGATCTTCTTATCGGGGAGTATATCTCAGTCAAATTTGGTTGAAATCTGATTGCTGAATTCAATGAATGAATCCTTCAGGAAATAGTATTCTTGAAAACCAAGGCAATAAAGCAAATTCGATAGCAGATTATCAGGTTCTAGAACAGAGTTTCAAGTGAAGAAAATATTGAAATATTGAACATTAATCAGAACCATAAACAATGACCATAATTTAGAATCAGAAAATAGAGATTTGACATAGACTTGAAGTAGGAAACTAGAAATTGATCTGAATGTCAGGGTGTTAAAACAGAGAATGATATCTATAGTTCAGCAAGAGAAATCAATGGAAGGATAAGACAGCTTCAAACAATATTCAGATCAGTATTAAAGTGCTAACAAAGAATACCCTGAAACCAAACTTAATAGCAAACATAGAAACTACAGGGTTATAGATTAGTACAGATCTGAACTGATTTTACAAGAAATTAGAAGATAGGGAGAGGAATAACCAATCAGGAATCCACCTGATTCACCTTCTGAATATACAACAGAACATGCTACTGAATCCACAGTAGCACTCACCTGAATCCATAGATTTAAAGACTGAAATCCACAATCCTGTAACAGCTTCAAAGCTCTCACTCATTCATCAAATCATGGGTGTGGCTGTAGCCTATTACATATATTTATACCAAAGAAAACATAATTGAACTCTAAACCTGTAAATCGATTGGATTAATTTGGCAGCCCTAAACTAGGTCATTAAATAATAAAGAAAACAAACCGAAACAAAATAATAGAACCTACACATCGACCAGCAGTTTTGGAAAGTCACTAGGAACTTTGACTAAATAAAGAATACCGAATGAAATGAGGACTGGATTTACAGTATCCTAATCCAGCTTAGCTAATTGCAAAAAAGAAAAGGAAAAAAATAAATAAATAAAGAAAATATGTTGTGAAGAAGCCCCCATGATTTGAACTGTTGACTAGGCTGATCAGATAACATTCCAGCTTTTTTTTTGTTGGGTACAAATATAAGACTCCAGCTGTGTACTATAAAGATTCGGCAAATCTGGACACTGAAGTGGTTCAGTCGATCTAGGCTGATCAGATAAGATTCCAACTGTGGACTAGAATGATTCAACAAATCTGGACACTGAAGTGGTTCAGTCGATTGGATCAGTTTTCTGGTCCAGTTCTGGTCCAATCTTGGTCCTGTCTTGACCCTAGTCTGCTGCTGGTCTGTTGCTCTTCCTCTTTTTGTCCTTTGGTTCTGCACCACTCTGAGCTTGGCCTTTAGAAAGTTGGCAATTTCACTTACGCCAGATAGTACTCATAGTTATTAAGGCGGTAAGGCTACGAAGGCGTTAGAGGGTCTTTCAGAGCGCCTTAGCGATAAGGCGGGCATAAAGCGTCGCCTTATTGACTAAAGCATTCCTGTGTAATTTTTTTTATAAAACCATTCTATTTGACTCAAATCCTAGTTGAATCCTATTACTCATATGCTAAATAAATATTCACCAGACTGGATAGGATGGATTCTACGGAGTTCCAAAACTAAAGCACCAGACTTAAAACTTGTACTACTCAAGCTTTTAATGCCACAAGTATTGCCTGTGGAAATTTGACAGAATATTTGTAAAATTCTCAACAATAACCAGTAGAAGAGTGGAATGCCTACCCAATTTGGCCTCAAGATGAATAACTTCGATTGTAAGGCAAAACCACAGCAACAAGACCCTCACCAGGGCTTCTGGAATAAAATCTCAGACCCAGAAACTTTCATAGCTCCAGCAATGGTAGAAAGAAGGTTTTTTTTTTACCCACACGGGAATTTGAAAAGCACTCTGAACTTGCATAAGAATGGAGAAATTAAGAGCTAATAATTTAAATCAATTATCAGGAAATGAGACATAAGGAAAGGATCTCATTCTCATTAACATAATCAATCCTTTTCACCTTCCATAAAGGGAAACGATAACCATTATTTCCGTAGTATTTTTTCGTTACTATATGTAAGGGCCCTACTTTGATCAATCCCAATAATGTTCAACTGCTAGGTATGAGAAACTCACAGCTGACGCAAGAGGAAAGAGAAACACACAACGTCAACAAGAGTCTTAGGACTCTCATGGTCTCACCGTAGGTAAGGAAAAAAAATAACTATTAAGACTTGAGAGTCGTAAGACTATGATGAACAGATGAAGATGAAAGAAGAAGAAAGAAGGAAGAAGAAAGAAGAAGAGAAAAAAAAATTCTCACAGAGAAGATGAGAAAAATCAGAAAAATAAAAAATAAACAACATACCTGGAGAGAGGGGAAGGAACCTTCGCCGGAGGCCGCCGGAGAAGAACAGTTGTCGCCGGAGAAGAATCGAAGGAGGAGGTACCGTTGGAGTGCTTCACCGTCGGCTGTGGAGCGATTTGGGGTTTTGAGAGAATATCGTGTTTTTTTGGTATAGTTTTAAGTCATTAGTTTTTGATCCAGTGTATCTCATGTGCATCAAAATTTATGCACTTGACAATCTTGAAGTCTATTTTGGAATATTCATAAATCAGTTGTAAAAACAAATCTTTTTTAAAAAAGCCATAAGGCGGTCGCCTTTGCCATAAGGTGTCGCTTTAGCCGCCTTATAGCATAAGGCGCCTTTCATACCCAACATAAAGCGGCTTACTACCTTAACCTCTCTCAACCGCATTACTGCCTAGGCGTCGCCTTACCAGCGCCTTAATAACTATGAGAGTACTTTGATCACATGCTCTAACATTTCAAAAAGTTCACCATCCTCTGATGGCATATGTTGTCATGCAGCAGCGCAAGCATACATGGAAACTAAACCTGATGGAATGATTAGAACAGGATACCATAGCTGATGAGTTATAAAAGTTTAGAGGGGAAAATGAGCAATATCTGTCTAGTTTCTGATGATGGATCCTATCCGAATATCCCAAACTGAGTTCTCAGTGGAGTATACTGAGTCTGATCAATGATGGATTCCGTAACTGACTGCGTAGGCTGTCATGTAGCTTTAGAATGATCAGTAAAATTATAACACAAGGAAATCTTTAAGGAGAGTTTAAAGGATTTGGAATCTGGATATCATAAGGCATGATTGCAATAGCACTTGGGATCCTATTAATTACAATGATTGGAGAAAGTGTGTTCTATGATGCATTAGAATTCATATTTCTTTTCCATTACCTAGTAGATTTGCTATTTCAGAAACAATCTTGGAAATTTACAATAGCAAAACAACACGTGCATACTATGACCAAGTTTGAAATTTTCTTCCAGTGTTTTTCTGTAGACCACTATATCATCCAGGTACACCACTATGAATTTATCCAAGAACTTGTGGAAGATGTTTTTCATTAGCTTGCAGAAGGTTGCGGGTGGCTTCGTCAAGCCGACGGGCATGACTAAGAACACTTATGGAATGTCTTTGCTTTATCCCTCTATGGGGCTCAGTTTCATGGAATTAAAATCTATATCTTCTTTTGTTGTACATTTTGAGTGGCTATTTATTTTGGTTTCCCATCTCCTTTTTGTCTTGCAATGCATTTATGTATTCTATGATTTACCCCTCCCTTTCTTGATGTATTTGTGTAATTCTTGTAAACTGCATTTAGTGTTTGGCAACATTGTCTTTAATTTATATCAGGGATATATCCAAACGCACCCTCCTATCGAGGTTTTCTTCTCCAAATAGTTCAATTTTTCAATTCATTCCAGTTGGTTTGTTCAACTGGCCGCAAAGAGGCTTTAACACTGCTAATACTGACATGGAGGAGCAAGTCAGAGAGATTATGGCTGCTATGGAGGTTTGGTTTTCAGGGGCAGGGGAAGACCACATTTCTCTTCTACTGAATGGAGAAGATATAGCCATCTGGCTTATTGTCTTGACTGATTCTAATCCCGAGGTTCAACAGGATGATAGGTCAAAAGGCAGCCAGACAACTCCAGGTGGATGTTGGAGGCTAGTTTTGTTGGTGAATAACATTGTGATCTTTGGAAGCCCATTGGATCCAAGGTTATTTCAAATCTTATATTCCTTCAAACTTTACGTATACACTACATTACGTTGCAATGCTTGTGGTTCTTCATAGTAATAAACATTTTACTTGTCTTGGATTTTATCTGCCTAGCAAATGCTTTTTTATCATATGCAAACAAGCTCCAATTTTTAGACCACAGTCGACT
Organism: Macadamia integrifolia; assembly: GCF_013358625.1. Lineage (NCBI taxonomy): Eukaryota > Viridiplantae > Streptophyta > Magnoliopsida > Proteales > Proteaceae > Macadamia > Macadamia integrifolia. The sequence continues at coordinate 22,476,144 of NC_056561.1, read as the reverse complement.
TGGTTGATAATTCCATTTATTTACTCCCCACGAATAAAAGACTAATTGCTCACTTGATAAGAAAATCCAAGTAAGCACTCTATTTTTCAGAATGGAAAATGCAGCACAATTCTCAGTAGTGGATAAAAAATGGAAAAGAGAAGCACTGATATAATTAAAACTCTGAAGTGCATGAACATGCTTCTGCTAAAACTCTGAAGTGAAGATAATCCTTTGGATACTCCACATATTCATTTCATACTTCAGTATATGGAATCATTGATCGGACTAGGATGAAACTTTTACTACTCTTGGTAAAGGAGGTTGAAGGTTAAAACTTACTTTGCAGAGCTTCTGCCGCTGATGCATTATTTGGTCGTGGGATCATTGGCACACGTGATGGGCTTGTGTATGTGTGGGAATTGTCTACAGGAGCAAAGCTGTCTGATCTGCATCATGTCAAAGGTAACTGCCTGATATAGCATATATAAGATTTATGCTAGTATGGTATTTGTCATCCAAATTTCTGCTTCTGAACTCAATTAATCTCATTGACTTCTCTTTCAAAGTCCCAAGTATTTAAACAAATTTCATTGTCAAGTGAAAGGGCGGTTAGATTTCCTGGAGATTGAAAATAGTTGATAATCTGAATGCTAATCATTCTCCAGCATCTAGTTTCTGTGTTGCCGGATTGGCTTCTTTTGGTTGTTGGTCTGTTAATACTACCAAAACTCCAAATGTGCCTCCATCTGTCAAGCAACTAGCAAATGGATCACTGCATGGATTTGATGCAGCCATAAATAGCATTGTTGGTCTATAAATTGCATATATGAATGGTAAATGAGAAACTATTATTTTTTGACCATTCAGGGCTAGTGATGTGGAATTAAAACTCATCCAATCATATTGGCATAGGAATTTTCTTATGGAAAAGCTCATTGGTGTGACAGAAATACAGAGGCATTTGAGTATGACTTCACAGCAGTACTTAACCTAGGTTCAAAATTGAAAATGTTATCGGTTTGTTCTGAACCAGTTTGAATCTTGGATGACCAGGTTGAAAGATAAAAAGTACATGATTTATTATGCTCTTTATGGATAACTAATTCATGACTACCCTATATGCTCCAGAGTAATATGATATAGTTAATCCTACTATTCACATACCAATTTTTTTTCATCTAGTGTAGATTTATTTTTCTAAAAGATTTGCACTTTTTGAAAGTTTGAAACTACTAAATTTATAATCCATTAAATTAATTTCTTAAACCTTTTAAATGTGATTCTTTATTAATAAGGGCTCACTAATACCAAAAAAGATAAAAGGCTAACTAATATCCATCAACCAGTAGGAAATTAATGGCCCACTAATCAAGAATGTTGACCCACCCAAAAAAAGATACTAAATTAAGCCATATATTTGTTATAACTATGTAATCAGGGCTAGTTTTACCAACCTAGTGAATAGTTCTCTAAAAATCCAGAGGCTTTGAATTGCTGTCCGGTTCATGGAGTATTTCAGTTCAGGAAAGTAGCTGACTTGAAAGCGTTGCTGGTCAACAGTCCAGTCTATCCAAGCACTTGGTCTAGGCCGGGTTTCTAAACACTGGTTCGAGAACCATTCTGAGTCACACGGAGAGTTAATCCTGTAAATTTGAATATTGAATAGGTAGTGCATTGTTGGACTAGCAACATGTCAAGCGTAGGGTCTCATCTCAACATGTATTGAATTTTTCCCCTTTCAGCTGTAAATACAAAAGATGCAAATTGGTCTTTTCAACCATGTTTTGTACTTTTCTGTACTTCGACGTGGGGAATTGCATCTTGGCTGAAAGTTACTACATTGCATTTTCACTTACAGAACCAAGCTTTGATTGCTGAAACTAAAAAGTGAGAACTGTTCATCTGCCACCACAGATTGTTAAATCATAACCCTAATCTCTTTACATTATATATATATATATATTTGTCATCTGCTTACTAATCAACCTCCAGAGACATGCTAATAATCTAATTATATTCAGATGTACAAGTATTTTTGGTTAAAATAGAGTGAAGCTTCAATTGTTTATTTCAGGTTTGTGACTCTTTGTTTCTTCTTGTCTCCCATGCAAGGTGGGGTATCACTTATTGCAGCTGATTCTGGGTCAGGTGTGTTTGCAGTAGCTGGTGAAGAATGCCAGCTGCAGGTTTATCTACACACGTTAAATGAGTTTTAGTAATATAGGGCTATAAATAAGCCAAGTTGCTCCACTTCCATCTCCCAATAGCTTCATCACTTACAATGGGTCATTTAGCTGGAATGGAAGACAATCTTATAGATCAAGGGGAAGAAAATAGAACACAAACTTATACTAAAGGCATTGAGCAGTGTACTTGTAACTGTAATCTTTTGGTCAGGTAATAAAAAAAAAAAATTGTATATTTTGTATAATGAGAAATCTATAATTCTATATACTTCAAATGGAGCAGAGACTTGCATGGATAGATCTCGTAATGGCCATTACAGATCAGAGAATTCCTTCCATTAAAGTTCATGCCTAAATGTGTTTTTGTTCCTTCTGTTTTGAGATTGAGATTTCTCTGATATGTCTCTGATATATCATCATGGTTTTCCTTCCCTTGAGCAAACTACCCTGGTCAACATTTCAAACCAGTCGATCAAAAGATAGTCCCCTGTCTCTTTGAATTTCTTAGACTTTTCATACTTTTGAAGCTGTAATGACATAGGTATTACATTGGTCTTGAATTGTGACATGGATAGAATGATGATATGAACAACACCATATTTAGGTCCCAAACAGATAATCAAAGGTGATAGAATGACTTTGAGCTATGGGCGTACTGGAAACCAGCTCCCTGTTTTTACTGAAGTTGCATACTGGAGCTGCAGATTCTGTAAATTTTAGGAAAGGGTCCCGTAAAGGGCAACGTACCCTTACTGTTCACCAACCTTGGGATAAAAAAATCTCCTATAGTTCTATTGTAGTTTGCATGTATTTTTGGGGGAAATTCATTAAAATGATAATAATGTTCAGGTGGCTTATTTGGGGCCACTTTCAATTATATAACCTTGCTGGCACATTTTCCTTTATATTTTCGATGGTCGAGAATTATTCAAGTGAAAATGCTTACGAGCCATATGTGCAAGGGTATTAAACTCGGAATCAGGGATTGAACCGGTCTTGTAGAATCGGTCCCAAAAACCCTAGAAGCGACTGCTCTGGAATGTCCAAAATTTGGATTGATCATAGCTGGTTCCAATCTGAATCCACCGATTCGACCATCCAATTCCAATTTATGCCTTGCAGGCTGATCAGCTGCTGGAAAAATTATTTTTTATTTTCCAGTTCTATTTTCTAGGGTTGACAACCTGCCTCATATACGTACAAGGTAAGAAAACTCCTTATACAAGCTGTTTTCCAACATATTTCTCTTTGCTTTGTTGTGATACTTAGCATAATCAAGATTGAACTCAAACTTGGAAGTTGGATCATAAATACGACTGTATTTGACCTGTCACTTGGCACATAGGGCCAGCAAACCAGCACCACTAGCCCTAAATGAAAAATAAAAAACATTGAGGTTATGTTTGGAAGTCGGGAAAAGAACAGAAAAGAAAAGAAAAAACAAAAAACATAATTTGGCAAAAGTTGTGATGAGATTATCACCTTACAACTAGTACTTGAGATTTACATGATATACGATTAAAAAACAGAAAATCCTTAGTATAAAGATGCCATCCACTGAAGTCCTTGAAGAATAATCCTTTAAAGCTCTTGACCTACTGTATGTATCCTATAAAACAATGTACATATAACATCATGCACATTATGAATTTAACAAGTGAAGTTAGACATATCAATAAGAATAATTTGTTTTTCACCTTTGTACAACGGTAGCACAGTAGGCACCTACCAAAGGCAGCCTTACTCTTAGTAAACCTTTCGAGCCTCCGCTTGCTTGGATGGATCTGCTAGGGACTCTGCAATTGCAATTTGATAAGCAAGGTGCTCTCCAAATGCTACCTTTTTTCCCTCTGTGTGGTATTGTTAAGGGTCTTCTAGTGGTCCATAAATAGACAGAGTTGAGTTTGCTCTACATATTTAGGCAAAAAATTAGGACTACCTGAGGAATCACCAGAAGCAACCACAGACATGGAATGTCTCAACAAAGAGTTGACTCCATGACTAAGGTTGAGTATCTAGCAGTTGGAGAAGTGCCCAAAGAAAGTGTTTGGCTGAAAGTTCTTGTCTAAACTGGGAGTCGTACTTAATTAAGCTCGTCAAGCATCTCATCCTATTATATTGTGATGACATAGGAGCTATCGCACAAGCAAAGGGAACCAAAGCTCATAAGAAGAAAGCAAGTGAAGAAAAATTATCATCTCATTTGAGAGACTACTCAACATAATGATGTAGTCATTGCTAAAGTTGACTTTGAAGATAATTTATCTCAGCCCTTGACAAAGGCTTTGTCGCACAATGTACTTGATAAACAAGTTGAAAACATGAGAATAAAATATGGGAATTTGGCTTTAACATACAGGTGGGAGATTTTTTTATGTGTCCATCAAACCTTATAATTAAATTATTTTATTAATTTATTAATTATGCATGATATTTAATGGGATATGGTGTCCTTAGGTATAACTTAAAACTATATACAACTAGGGATGAAATTTGGCATTATGTTTATACGATCGTCACATTGTGTGCGATGAAACTGATGATTTCAAGACACAAATTTGAGAGTACATACACGTGTATATTTGACTGGATTACTTAATAGCCTTAATTAGTATATTTTCAGATGTTTAAGCAATAAGATTCTCATAGATATCTTACAATTGGTCCTTTGACCTAAGGTCCTTATCATAGCAATTAGGCATTATGGGTTTTGGTGTATCAATGGTTTATGTCTCTTGGATTATATATCGATGCAATGGATTCATGGGGTTGCCGTGTACAAAAGAGATGCTCAACACAGAATCCACTTCCTCTATCAAAGAGAATGTCTCTGCATATGATTAAACGAAATTTGGATCTAGTGGCATGTTTTGTAGATAATTTACAATTTTTTTTTGAAATTATTAATTAGGATTAATAATTATTTTCTTAACTTATTTGAAATATTTTTTGGTTAGATTAATGGAACAAATTTTATGTGCACATAATTATGACAGTCAGGGGTGGTGACAATAAATTTTATCATGCCCCAAGAACTATTACATGATATTGGTTCAATTAATGGTACATATTCTTTGTGCACATAATTATGATAGTTTGGGGTAGTGACAATAAATTTTATCATGCCCCTAGGACTGTTACGTGATATTGTTTAAGTGGAAGGACCTGAGCATAATTAGCTATTGTATTGTGAGAACTAAAATCTATTTTACTTTTGATATACATATTGATAAATATATTTCATTAGAAATTAAAGATATTGTCTAATATACATTAGAGGTTGATATCCTATTTCTTCCCTATTTTAGCAGTGTGAAACTCTTTAGTAACACGATAGTTAATTTAAAATTATTGTTGCAATATCATCCTCAAGCAATATACAGAGGAAAAGATAAACTTATTTATTGATAAGTGTTACGGCAAGAAATCATCCTTGATTGCTTTTGTGTCTTGCATAGAGGAATAAATACAAGAGAGTGCGTGTCGGGCTGATCTGATGGGGGACTCTCCAATGTCTAGGTTAGATTTCTTTGCAAACAGTGATTTCATTAAGAATGGGAAAGTTTCCATCCCTCGAAAAGGAAGCTTACCTATCTATTAATAATTGAGGAATGACGACAATGAGAGAGCCCCAATTTGGTTGCTTCCTAGCGCTAGTTGTCCACAGATAGCGAGAATTGTATTAGGAGAGTGGATCTAGAGGACATCCCAGTTATGGAAGCTCCTCATATCCCACGTATCCCGGGGGATATCCTTCCTTCTAGAGATGATTTAGAGGCCTCTTGAGTATCCTTTCCCGATTAAGTCAGATCTAATCTTGGCTTGTAGGTTACGTACGGGATAGGAAAGTGTTTCTTATGAAGGGCGTGTTTCGTTGAGGAATCCCACAAACATCAAGTGCCAAGCGATCTTGATTTGATGGCTTGGTTGCCGACTTACTAATGTTTAATGCCCAATGGCGGGTGACTTGTCACTAGGCTTGAGGTGCGGTTATAGTCCATCCATTCGGCTATAGCTCAAATATTGTCTTATTTGAGCCCCAGTCGTAGTTCAAATGCAGCATGGCTATCCATGCATGTTGTTCCTCATACACAAGAGTAAAACAATCGCTTGGCAACTGGCTTAATCATAATTGTGGGTCAACCAAGTTATATCCGACATAGGTAAGACAATTATACTAATCGACTGGATTCAAATCGAGTCAGTCAAGCTTGATCGTGCTTCGTCCTGTTGGGTCCATGTGGCTTGCTATCAGTGGTGAGAACTTTTTCCATAGTAGAATGCCTCCCACTCCAATCGAGCTACTTGTGGTTGATAAGAGTAGTCTTCAACACATGCCTAGTTTCCCTTGTTGTAATCTGCTCAACATATCTAGGGGTTTAATTGGTGGATGTGGCTTCTCATTGAGAGGAATCGCCCTTTCATCTTTCTGACGTAGCTGAAAGGCATCCAAACGATGTCTTCTAGAGGAAGAACAACCACCTTGACGTCATACCCTTTGGATTTTTGAATCTTTACTTTGCCATTTATGCTTCACAGATATTCTAGGATGTGTGCTTAGGCGGCAGTAGCCTTTTTCATGATTGAGAGGTGCGGTTTTGATGGGCTGATGAATGGAGAGCACCACATCAGCATTCTTGCTGACAACTAAGCACTTGAGGTGTTGAACTAGTGTACTTGGCAAGTTCGGTCTCGTGACTCTCCATGTGGGGCATCAAGTCATGGTTGGCATTAATGCCCCCCATTAGCTTAAGGGCAGATGTGTCATTTTAAGGGTGCCTACTGTTCATCTTTTTTCTTTATCTTTCTTCATCAATTGCAAGAATTTTCTTTATTGCTCCTTGCAACTCTTCTTCGAGACTCCATTATCGGCCTCATCAAGTTCACTTCCCTTGTGTCTGAGATCATCACCAGCATTGTAGCATTCGACTCTCTTTATTGGACTTCCTTTGGTCACCAGTAAGCTTTGTTTCTAGCCTTTTTAGTTTTTCTTCCTCCTGACATTAATGGATTCCAACAGAGATTTGACAGCGGAGATCACTAATCAACAATATCCACCTCTAATCAAGCGATATACTTCAGTCCTGCTGGTGCTTCAGCAGAATGTCCTCAGGAAAGCAATTCTAGGCCTTTCGCCTCGACTGCCATGACCACAAAACTTTCAACAGTGGCGAGGCCTAGTTTAGTGGTTCCTAATTTTCCTTGGAGTATACTATAACTTTTTTATACCAATTCAAAAAAACCCAACAGAATCCAAAAACCCTTCAAGATCCAATCTTTGCCCCAAAACCCTAGAAATCCCAAATTTTAAAAGAAAAGAGAAAAAAAACTTATAATGCAGTAGTCATCGATGGTGAAGATGTACTACTTCTTTGATACCATGAAGCCAAGCAACGACAAGCAAATTCTTAAAGGAAATGCAAGAAGCCTTAAGACCCAGAATCCTGTTAACATCATTACAATTGTAGAGTTCATAATTGAACCCTTCAAGGACATTGATGGTCTTAGAAGGATCACCATCCTGAATGATTATCAGATGGTAAGGCCAAAAGTATAGTCTCCACATCTCGAGAAAATCGAGATTCCAAATGGTGGATAGAACGATATTGAGTTCGTCCTTCAACAGAGTAATCGAGGCTTCTGCCATTAGACCAAAGAGATGGAGAAGTTCCAATCAAAATAGTAATAGAAGAGAAAGAGAAGAGAAGAGAAGCAATTTGAACGGAGAATTAAAAAAGGGGTTGGCCGTGGTTCTAACAGGCTAAGGCTCAGATGGATTTTGTAGATATATATGTGACTCTGAGACCGATGTGGATAGAACGAGTGAAGCATCCAAACGAGAGGTGGTGAGACTGGTTGGACCTATTAAAAAATTTCACCGGTGTTTTTAGACCTTTTGTGTGGACTCTGGATGAGACGATGAGTAGAGAAACCCGAAAAATCTTCACTTATTAGCTTTCAAAATTGGTTTTCTGGGAATATCTGGCCTGATTGGAAAGTAATTGTCCAATTCAGCGGTAAAGATTAATAGTTTGGGTAGGCCAAGGGATGAGTTGAATTTCGATATTAGAGAAGGTCAAGTGGTCAACTATGATTGTGCATTTAAAGCCCCTTAGATTGAACGAATTCGAATCCGATTCATGTACGAGATTCTCATACGTCCCTGATCTGTGGATTTGAAATTTATTAAAGCCCCTGGATTGGATGGCTTTTTTGCTAGATTCTTTCAGGTTAATTGGAGTACCATTGGCCATGATGTTGTTATTGTCCAATAGTTTTTTGGCAATGGATTCATGTTATGTAGTTTCAACAACACAACGGTAACTTTGATTCCAAAACAAAAGCATCAAGTATCTCTCTCTCAATTTTGATCTATTCATTTCCACTAGAAACATTTCTAATAATATTTTTATGTTCTTCATGAGTTATTACATTCCATGCTCTCGAAGCAAATGTGACGACCCACGAATACGACAAGCACTAGACCCGCCTGGGAGATCGGTGAGGCATCCCCACCAAGAATACAACAAGTACCAGGAGGTTTGGGAGATCGGTGAGAGTGTGTAAACTTTAGTCCCACATCGCCTAGGGAGAGATTCCTAGACTAGTTAATAAATTCTAGCCTCCTTAACATGGCACAATGCGTTTTAAAGCCTTGAGGCCCATGGACCAAAGAGGACAATATTGTGCAGGGTTAATGGGGCCGGGGTTACAAATGATATCAGAGCAAATCTCGATAGCGTATGGGGCCACAACGGGGATGCTGTGCCAAAAGGGAAAAAATGTGGTGACCCAAGAATACGGCAAGTACAAGACCCGCCTGGGAGATCATTGAGGTGTCCCCACCAAGAATACAACAAGTACCAAGGGGTTTGGAAGATGGGTGAGAGTGTATAAACTTTAGTCCCAAATCGCCTAGGGAGAGATTCTTAGACTAGTTAATAACCTCTAGCCTCCTTAACATAGCACAACATGTTTTAAAGCCTTGAGGTTCATGGGCCAAAAAGGATAACATTGTGCAAGGTTAATGGGACCGGGGTTTTACAACAAGAGTGCAAATAGTTTGATGGCTCTTAAATTAGATCTCTATCAAGCTAATGGTGAAACTGAATGACCTTTGTTGGATTGCATTTTGAGAAAGCTTGGATTTTAGCACACTCGGGTCAATTGGATAATGCAATGCGTCTCCATTGTGGAGTACCATATTGTAGTGAATAGTCTGTTACGTCATGTTCAACCAAATATAATGTTTTGCAAAAATTGCCTTCTGAATCCATATCGTTTTTTTATGTGCTAGGAAGTTCTTACCCAAAATCTCCTTAAGATTGGAAGGATGAAGCATACCTTTTGCTAAAGTTGGTCAATTTGAATGCCAAAATTTTATGACCATTCTTATTCAATATTGCTCGTCCTTGAAAGAAGAGGTAAACTATAGCAAGTCTAGTGTGCTTCTATATCTAACCACATGGGGTTTTGGGCGGTAAGGAAGCATGGTCGTTATTTGGGCATTCCTATCATATGTTGCTATTCTAAACAGATCTAGCCATGAATAGTATGTTTGAGACAATAGGGGCAAAATTTTCTCAAGGGTAATTTACAATGCCACCCCCTATAGAATGCCAATATTATAAGGACACCCTCTCTCTTTCACCAAATTAGACTCGGACTCCCTGCCATCAGTCAGTGTTAAGTGATGCTATGAAATGACACTTTAGCCCTTATGAGTAAAACACTCTTATTATATTATACAAAAAAATAACCCTCTATTCATCCTTATCTCTTTTATCACTTTCTCTCCTTCATTCCTTCTTTACCTACCTATGACCTATGAGTCCGATGAGATCTAGCTGAGTTGATATTCTTGTGGCTAGCGAGTTGTGCTCCTTCTGTTGCCGGCGAGTAGTGCACTTCCCATCATTGCCATGTTTTTTTTTTTTTTTTTTCCTTTGTTTTCATCTTAGGTCGTCGCTTGTCACTCTGTTACAAGTAATTGTCGTGTTGTTCCATTAATCCAGTCCAAGCCTCACACCTTTCCTTCCCAAGTGTGAAAGAGAAAGGAGGCTACTGGTTCCTTCCTATTGCAAATGCCCAACTGGAAGGGAGAGAATTCTTGGTATTACCAACCTAACCTAGATTCAGTTTCTCTTGAAAATGACTTTTGAAGAAACAATTTCTTACCTTTTGGAAGAATAGAGAATAGAAAATTAACTTTGGATAGAATGGGGGAGGAAGGTGGAGTTAGCCATTAGAGCTTCAGTGTTGAGTTTCCTTCCCATCCTTGGTATTTAAATAAGATATTCAAGAGATCATGGGTTGGCTTTTTGTGTTCTGTTTTCTTTTTGGTGATTAAGAGATTGAGGGAGCAGTGGGAAAAGGAAAAAAATTGTGATTCATTGCATTGAGTAGTTTCTGCTGAGAATGGAAAAAACAAGAAATTTCCAATTTCAGAAGCTTCCACTTGACCAATAACACAAATCAATAGAGCAACCAGAACACCAAAAAAAAAAAAAAACCCATAAAGAACACAGAGCAATCAAGCTTGAGATCAGAAAGGGTTTTTCTTGATCTTTCCCACAGAGATTAACAAGAGAATCCCCCAAACCCCCACCGTTACAGAACTGAAATCAGAGAAGGCGATGAATCTTGAGCTTCAAGAACTATTGGGATGAAAGAGTTCCTCAGCGCTGGTTAGGGGAAGATTGTCGGAGCTGGACGTATCTCTCTAGGACTTGACCTTCCACCTGTCGATCACAATTCAATGATCCAAGAGTCATCCTCGTCGCTGCTCATCGCCGCTCGTCACTAAGAGAGATCGCCAGTGCTATGAAAACGTGAAGGATTTGGGGGTGAAGAACAATGGGTTTTTGTTTTGGAGACTAAAACTAGTGATGGTAATTTTGATACTCCCTTATTTTTTAGGTCAAAATGGTATTTAGAAAAAAAATGAACTGCTGATGTCAACATTCTTGGTATATTTTGTAACACTGACTGACGGTAGGGGGTCCTAATTTGGTGAAAGAGAGGGGATGTTCCTATAATATTGGCATTCTCTAGGGGGGTAGGTTGTAAATTACCCTTTTCTCAATTCCAATTCTCTAGGTGTGTTTTATTGATTCTTTTAAGTAATATATCTGGAAATCCCCACCAGTGATTCTTTTCTAGTCTATCATGGATAGAGTTAAGTAAAAAAAATCTTCCTAGAAGAAGAGCCTTCTCTTAGCGACAGAAAAAAGAAATATTCTTATTAAGTTGGCCCTCTCCTTTATTCCAATTTAAGCAATGGTGATGCTCTTTGGGTTTTACGTCGTTAAGGAGCATTGTTTTCCCAATGATTCCTTCCTCTCTATCTTGTGCACTAATAACTCTTGGCAGAGTCTCTTAAAGGGACATATTCTTTTAATTTCCAAGCTCACAACAACCATAGGGGATGGGTATTCTATTGACATCTTAGAGATGCTCGGGTGACTTGTCTCCCCCAAGGTCATTTTTTCAGTAACCCGACCTGGGAGGGCCTAGAGTTGTGGTCGAATCCCTATAACTCTACAGTGGGATTCAACCCTCATTTTTTTTAAACATCTTTTGAGGCCCTGCACATCCTCTACATTCCCATTAGTATTTTGGGTCTTCTCCCCTCTAGCACTGGGGTTTTCCAAGCTCGGAAAAATTTACTGTGCGCTCAGTCGAAGCTAATAGTTTAGCTATTCGAGCTTGCTTTAGCTTTTTGTCATTTGTTTGTGGCCCATGCCTCTACCTTTCATTTCTTTTGATGTACTCTTTGCCCGTTGGAGATTTCCTCCAATAGTTTTTTTTATAGTTAATAACTTTTTTCCTTTTGCTAAAAAAAGAAAAAAGAAAATGTTTGTAGGAGGAAAAGGGTTGAAGAGTTACCCTTTATTCGAAAAACTAAAAAGAAAAGGGTGTCAATTAGTTCAGTTCAAGATACAATATGTGGCAATCAAAACTAAATTGAAATTGAAGAGTCTACTTTCCAAATCAGAATAAAAACTGACTTGATTCGGTTTTTCTTCGAATTTGACCCAATTTGTAGTTTGGGACATATTTTAGGTGTTTGGCCAACATTTTACCAAAAACAAAAATTAATTGCTAAGGTCATAATCTACAAACTTTACCAAGGAATAAATTTTAGAGGAAGTGTTTTCTATTTGAAAGTGCCCCATGTGCTGACACATGGGCACACACCTCAAGAGGGGCACAATGGTTATTGTGCACCCACTGTGTTTGCGGCATGAGGAACACTCTTGGGCATAAAACTGTCGCTAAATTATCCACATTGACTAAAACATTAAAAAATAATATGATCTATTCCGTTTGAAAATGGCTAATTTGATTTGATAGTTTCAACCATGAATTGAAACAGAACCAAATTAAGAAAATATAGTTTCTGTGGCATAACCTGTTGAAACAAATAAAGCTGGGGATTTCCGAATAAGTAACCCCATAAATGTATAATCCCATAATGTCAAATCAGGTATCTTTCAACCCTTTTGACATAGCTCAACGAATAAACCCACCATAGTTAAGTTCATACAAGTCAAGAATGACACATGATTGTAAGGTTTAATATGATTTAGGTCGGTTAGAATTCTATTTATATGGTTATATTTTACTCATTTTGGTTCTAGTCAATGGTATTTAATTTAAAACGGAATCAAATGAAATTTCACTTTTGCAAACCTATATCGATCCAAATTTTCTTGAATCTATAATTTCATTTTTAAATGACTGATTTTAACTCTAAATTAACACGCTTAACCACACCTATATAAAAGAGGGAGAGAATATAATACAGCATATACATTAGGAATTTTTCTATAAATATACCAGTGCATCAAGTAGTAGAAACTGCAGAGATGCTTGGATATTTATCCATTTTATTGTGTAGTCATTTTGCATACCAAATGCTATTACTTTCCACAATATAAAAAAGGTAATCTATACCGCCATCCCTAAAGAATGCCATTATTATAAAAATACCCTATCTATAATATTAAGTTAGACTCAGACCCCTGCCGTCAGTTACTGTTACAGAATATATCTTATATGCTGATGTCAGCTACTATATTTTTTTTTAAATACTAAAATGCCTTTACTAATTGTGAAGTGCCTAAAATACCCATCTAATTAGTCCCATCCCCCATCCAAAAGCTATTTTATCCAGACCCCAAATTGATTATCCACATTCGGAGCATCGACGATCGGTCATAGCACCGGCAATTGTTCAGAGCACGGGCGATCCGAAATAGAGCTAGAGACAATAAAGCTCTCTAAAAAGTCTGCAACTTCCTACACAAGTACATGACAAAGCTTGGGTTGATGACCATGGAGCTGCTTTTACCATCTCCCTCGGCCACGGCGAATACTCCGAGCTCCCCTATTTTTTTTTTTCATATTTTGAGCAATAGATAATTTGATAGTTTCCAATTTCCCAGTTCTAGCAGGGGAAAAAGAAACTTGAAACGGTCGGTAGATCTTGTAGTTTCAGCGATTGCCTCTGCAGCTTCAAACTTTAAAGGCATCATCAATATCATTAGAACTCTCGTCTCTTGGATCTTTCAGCTCTTTGGCATCTGATATTTCCTCATTAGAAGAGGGATTTATCAGGTAAATTTTCGAACGAATAACCACTCTGTCGTATCCCTTTCTCCTCATTTCTCCCAATCTACGTTTAGAGGGCTCCGATTGTGTCTATTGCTGATGATGAATCGCCTGCTATTTTCGAATCTTGGTTTGGTTTTTTTACATTTCTCCCCCTCCGGTATTTGGATTCTCGATAGATACATCCGATGATGATCTCTGACTCCCGCCAGAAATATTAGTCTCTGTGCTCCGATTCCTAGTCTCAGTTGACTTACCTGCATCCGCATGAACAAAATCTGTCTTCTCTCTCCTAATTCTCTGTAGCACCGATCTTCCCGTTCCCCGTTCGAACTTCGAAACGAACGAAAGCAGAGATGCAGCATAAGAACGACAGCGATCAAACAACCAACAGATATTGCTATGACAATATAGAGTCTTAGACCGAATGGTGACGTTCTAGCAGTGAGCTTTCTCAATATTGTATTGGATACCATTAATCCCGTCGGCGACGGTGAGACTTTAGTTTTCCGGCAAGGGAAAAGTCATACATTTGGGAGGAAATGAGAGAAGTATCTGTTGAAGAGAACTTCCTCAATTGCACGGTGAAGGTGAGCCGAGCAGAGGTAGGGGTGAAGAGGATTTGGTAAAAACATGAGTTTTAGTCAATAGGCTACAATGGTCATTTTATCTCTTCACTTAACAACGACTTATGACAGGGTCTGAGTCTAATTTGGTATTATAGAGAGAGGGTGTTCTTATAATAATGGTATTCTCCAAGGGGTGGAGCTGTAAATTACCCTATAAAAAATCATTAGATCATCGACTCTTAATACCCTCTTAATAAGATGGCTTGGCCAACATATGGAGTGCCTTGGACCTACCATATGAAGGATTTTTTGGTCACCTTAGTTTTATTTTATCCCTACCACAACTAGCCTTCTTAATGGAGGTCGGATCGTTTGAGAGGCATTGCAAGAAAGATAAACGTAAAAGAATTAGTACACAAACTATAAAAAGAGAACAAACCCAAGTGCATATGGCGATGCTCACTGAGACTAAGGTCATAGGCAACCAGAACCTGGTGGTCCCATAGCTCATTCGTGAGGACCATATCGGAGGTGGTGAAGTAGGAGTAAAGCAACTTAAAGGTCTGGTCGTCCTCGACATCCAAGGCAGGCGCATTGTTGGCTTTACTGGTATCGGGCTCCAACGAGACAGTTTTAAAGCAGAAAGGCTCGACAGCCTTCACGAAGTACATGTTCTTTCACCTGTGGATAGAAGTGTGCATGATGTCTAAAATCTTGATCGTCCTGGATGGACGCTTGATGTAGAACCATCCTAGGACAGAAGGATGTCCGATCAAACTGTTAGAATTGACCGGATCAGAATGGTATCGGCTTTGACCACTCTCCAATCCTGACATTTCCAATCGCATTCCACATGTATGGTTCAAGTGTAAAATCATAAGAAAAAAACTGATTTTTTTTAAGAAAACAGGGGAAGATTTGTTTCAATACGGTCCAATCCAGTATGTTCCAAAATGTTATCGGCCTTGGCCGTTCCCATGACCATTGCTATGTTTTAGAACTTTGGTTGCAGAAGCTTAACCGCAAGCGAAGTCTTGAAGAAGAAACTAGAGGTAAAAGAAGATGGAGGGACCCTTTCCGATACTTGTACCAAAGATGAAACACAAATGTAGGGTATCTGAACCATGGAAGACAAAGCACTTCCCCAAGCAAGCAAGCCAAAGGGACTCAAAATCTACTTCCCTGATCTCTAAAACGAACCAAGGGAGTGGGGGTATCTGATATACCTAAACGTGATCATCAATGAGAAGGCATGTGTACCAACCATGGCGGAGGATCGTCTCTGGCGTGTCAATTCCAAGCCCGCACCGGTAGGCCCAACCGAGCTCGACACATTTATGGCCCAACCTAGATTAGCCCGATTAATAAATGTATTGGGCTTAAACTTGGCCCGTTTATAAATAGATAGTACACGGTGCAAGGGGTAAGCCCGATGTGCCTCCCTATCGGCCTGGCCCGTTTACAAGCTCGACTCAGACCAACACGTTTAGCCCGACCTTTTATATAGGTATTTTGATTTTTTTGGGATAGAATAAGTTATATATTTATATTTTTATCAATTATTGACTGTAATTAAGTGTAATATATTTTCAAAATTATTGATGATTTAACAAAATAAATTAAAGTATCTTAAAACTAAGAAAGGTAAAGACCGTTTAAGGCCCGTTTAAAACTTTATTGGTACATTACCCCGTTTAAGGCCCGATTATAATCAGATTAGTCCGATTAGGAGAAGCCCGATAAAATTCTGGAACTTGACCAAGCCCTACACGACACTGATCGAGACTGACTCATTTCATAAATAGATAAATCATGGTCCAAGGACATAGACCCAATCGAGATTGGTCCAGCGTGGCCGATTGACACCCCTATGTGTACCGACCACGTCTAGTCGTCTCTGCTAACCAAAGGCCCCGATTAAAGAATATCATCCACATCAACCATGTGTCTCGATTAAGGATGTTTATCTCAAGGAGCCACGTGTCCGCCAAATTTTTCCTCAAACAAAAAGCCAATTGTGGTTGTAACGTTTTTGAAGACCTAACCACAGTTCTCCACTATAACCATGATTGGGTTAACGGTTATGAATATCTTAACGTAACCATGGTCAGCTATTTAACAGTTATGAGATCGTTCACGTCAGAGGAGGTGGGGACCAACACTCCTGTAACAGTCAAGACCAACTAGAATAGAAGGGGAAGGAGACTCAAACCTCAGGTAATGACAACTAGAAGGCCATAGCTCTACCCTAATTTCCCTTCTCTTCCCTACGGTGAACTCATTAACTAACTTAAGCGTTGGAGTGTCCCCCACCAGAACCTCCTCCAGTGACCTTCATCTCATTATTTGTGCGTAGATCTAGCCATGCGGGCATCTGCATCAACAGGAGGCTCATATATGCAACAAGTAGCTAGCTAGTCTTTCTGGGTTTCCATGTATACCTCAAGAACTCTGAACCAATGTTTCTGTTTTTGATCCACCATGAAATCCAGGTTTGAAAAGGGTAAAAAAAGTTTGAAAAGTTTATAAAGTGAATTCGACATCAACTCAACATAAACTAGGGCCGGATGGGTCTGGGCTGGACTACTGAGGTGACATAGGGTTGGACTGGAGTTTTTCAAAAACCTGCCCCCAGCCCGGCCCTAGTTACACCCCTAGTTTCCTTCCTACTTCAGTATTTTACAAGATTGAATCCTCATTTTAGAACTATATCCTCAACACTTTTTTCTTTTTTTGAGTAAAAACTTTGGTGCAATTAAAATGTACCCTAAGGATGACTTCAATATGCTGTCATGAACATTTGTTGCTTTATGACTCCAATTTCCTCTCCTTCTTCAACAGCTTTTTCTTACAACTCTATTAATGGCTTTATTCTAACATCTCTTAATTTTTTTTCCTATATAAGCGTGTGGATCTTTTTAGGCACCACTATGCGTAGCGAAGTATAATGCTTCGTAATATATGAGTTAATCCATGTGATAGAGGACATCATATACATTTCAAGTATAATACTTCAATATTTTCCTAGTCCTCTATCACACAAACTAATCCATATACTGTCATGTGGACAATAGTGAAGCATTAAATACTTCACTAGGCATAGTGACAGAAAAGGAAACACTATATATGTATATCTTTGGCTAGAGTTTGATTTCAATGTAACCTTTTGTGGTGAATAAGTCCCACTGTTATGTGATTGAAGCATCACTTGAGTTTAAGGTCCTCTTGTAGTGAATGAATCTCACACTGGGTGCTTGAATACCCAAAAGTGAAACCCAGAGTTAACTGCTCCTCTTTTTATTTATTTATTTATTTTTATTTATTTATTATTATTATTATTATAATAGAAAATAGTAACATTTTCATTTTGAGGTGCATCAACTAGTCAATTGGTTTACAGAAAAAAAGAAAAGTATTAAATTATTTTATTGACCTTTTAAAACCATTATTGTACATCAAATTCCTTCAATATGCTATATACTTCTTTTTTTTATGTATATCCATTGGAGAGTCAGTAGTTTGAAACCCTTATATGTAGTCCATTTGGTGCTGCAACTCTTGGAAACTTAATTATCTTATCTCCCCCAACTTCTTCCCATCTGCATACAGAACATTGAAAGTCATAATGAGTACAGTAGGAGCAAGCATGAACAAAACAAATCTTAAACTCTAACCATATTAATGAACACAATTACAAATATGAATGTGAATTGGTCATTTTCTGTGTTACATCAAAATTATCATCTAATATTATTGTCTCCTCTTTACACTGCTTTCATTCAAGTGCTCAAATCTCTTTTCCCCATACCTCATTCTGTGTTTGCACTATAAAATATGGCAGTACATTTTTTACGGTGCAAACAAAGAATGTGGTATGGAGAAAAGAGACTGAACATTTGAATGAAGGCACTGTAAGGAGTAGACAATAATATATGGAACACAAAAAATGATCCTCAAAAGTCTGGTTATAAAAAGATGGTTAGTGATTTGTCTTGGATAACTGAGGAATTAAAGATGGTATATTGTAGCCAACCTGTATCTAGTGACAAAGTGGTGAAGAAATGTAGATATTTCTACAATTCCCAATTCTTTCCCTGGACATAGCCTGCCTCCACCTCCAAATATCAAGAAGTAGTTATGAGACTCCAATTTCTTATCCTGCACAGGAACTCAGGGTTACTATTATCATCATACTTAGCTTTATTTTAGAAATTATGCACTAGCCTTGAAGGAAAAAGAGGGGGGGGGGGGGGTTGGAATTATCAGTCTACACTGTGTCTAAGACAGCATACCTGACTGGTCCTTTTAAGGAAAACAAAGATCTTCAATAATTAAGTACTAATCTTAGAAATTTAATTAAATTTATAGTCACTAACCGCCATCCATCTCCAGGGATCGAAGGTGAAAGGCTCTGGATATAAAATGGGGTCGTAGTTGATCTCCCTTGTGTACACATATATTCTCCATCCTTTAGGAATGACATAGCCTGGAAAGGAAAAACATAGAAGACATGCATTATTACCATCTGTAATCCACTTGTAACAAAGGTTTAGAAGAAATACTTTAAGCACTGTCATGTGATGGACGTGCCCAAGTACTATAATTGCAAATGGAACTTAAAACCTCTTCATGGCTCACTAACTCATCGATTTCGATCTATAATGTAGATGATTAGATAGAATAATCAAGGTTTATGGTAAGATAAAAGTGCTTAGCTGTGAAAATGGATTATAAACAGGGTTGAATGGAAAAACAGGATACATATAGCTGACCCCATGTAGTTGGGAGAAGTTTCAGTTGAGTTGAGTTGTGTAGTCAAGATCAAATTCCAGACTAATGGTTTAAGAGTCTACATGATTTAAAATGTAAGCTTTTCTTGAGCAAGAGATCAGGCACTTATTGAGTGATCTTGAGAGATTTTGGTTTGGGGGGACCTGGGGACACAACTGCACAAGTGTTTCTATTGAATGAAAAACCAAGGAATTTGAGAAAAGAAAATATGGAAGTGAATATTATGTTTGTCAATTCATGAAGACATCAAATACTTCTCTGTTTAGAAAAAAGGAAACAAGGACTAAATAAAATCACAATCTGAGAATGAATATGAGGAATATTTAACTCAAGAGACATACCATATATAAATATCATGATCTCAATCTGACCAAATGTCAATACAATGATATGATATTATTTCAAATTGAAGTAGTTTTAAGTTCTATTTACAAACCATTCAGTTCCATTTCTTGAGTTGTTTTCCTTAGCACACCATTAACAACAGTAGCCAATCTTGAAGTTTCAAGTATCACCTGCAACAAGAACAGCAGATAAGTTTTAATTTATTGATTCCATTCTTTTATCTTATTAAGAAAGAAAGCAGTAAGAGTAGAATTGGTTACCGCACGAGTGAAACTCATTGATTTATAGTCACTCCAAGTGATCGGATCCTCTGACGACCACTTATCTTTTCTAATAGCCAAATGTTCATCCTGAAAAGTTATAAAATCATACCAAATAAATTGAAGAAGCCAAGAGAATGAAAAAGAAGGAAAAACTGTCCCAACTCTAATGCATGTATGAGAAAATGGAGGCACCCTGAGTTGTTGAAGTGCTCTTGGATGGTCATGGAGATATTTGACAGCCATCATTGAAGTAGTAGAGACAGTCTCAAAACCAGAATACAGGATTGCAATTATTTGATCAATTATCTCTTCATCATTGAGTTTGTTATGGTCTTCAGATTTCATTAGGAAACCAAGCATGTCTTTATAGGTATTATTAGGAGAATTGCGTCTTCTCTGTAACATTTTTGCCCACAGTTTTATGATATTTTTTCTGGCCTGAGACAAAGCAATAGTCAGTGGAAATTTATATATGTATATATATTATAATAATAATAAAAAAAAAAAAAAAAAAAAAAAGGGACTTGAAGGAAATTACCTGAGACCCACTGTGGTAATTTGTCCCAGGAAGGTTGATAGGCAGTGAAATGGTTCCTAGTACAAGCTTCTGGAACTCTGGCTTGAAGGCTTCTCTAACCAAATCAGCTTCAACACCAGCAATCTGCTTAAGTGATGAGAGCAATGCCATCTGAACCAAACAACAGAGTAGCAAATGCACATTAATTAGCCCAGAAGGTCTATCTCATTTCTTCTGGACTATGAATAGGTATAAAATTTTGATTTATCTGATTATTATTTTCCAGGTCTTGCCAGTTAATCCACATGCAAACACAACCAGAAGGCATTCAAAGAAAAACTGGTCTTGGTTACTTCTAAACTATTATTCTTTTTGCAATAGAGATTCAACAACATAAAAGTTCTAGAAAAGTTAGAACAGTACTGTCATCCATAACCAATGGGGTTCTCTTTTTCAAGTTTGACACCTTTTATTAACTCAAAAAGTAAGAGTTAAAAAGTGATTCAGAGTGTTTATGGACACTAACATAGAAACTGGAAAAGATGAATAGTAGTAAAATTTCAACTTACCTCTTTAGTTTTTTCTTGGATATCAATAATTTTTCCATCCCAGTTGGTGAGGTGGGATCTCATAAACTCATCAATTGTTAGGAGAAGATGGTCTCTGATCATGGTAGGGCTGATGATGTTAAGTAATGCCCCTCTGATTTTCTTGTGAGCAGAGCCATGCACTGCTGCTATGTTGCATTTCCCTAAGATATCCAACATGGACCTTGGGTATCCTGGAACAAGCCCTTTTCCTTCATTCAAGAGTATATATCTGTTGAGCACTGGATCCATGGAAACAATTGTAGGACACCCCAATATGTGGGATTTGAAAAAACTTCCATACCTACATAAGAAAAAGAAAGAAAAGAAAAGTTAAGTTCCCTGAATTAACAAAAAGTTATATTCTTAACAGAAAGGAACTACTAAGAATGATTAAGGGTTTTTTTTTTTTTTAATGGAAGTTTGAAACTAGAAAAGATTGAAAGTTTTGAGAGTTGGAGCTAAAAGTGCTCTGCCTCCTCGAAAGCTGTTGGGTCTCTAGGCACAGAAGAGCCAAAAGAAAAACCAACTTATAACAATGAGGGGAACTCCCTTTTTCAAGTCCATCAACTTGGAAAACAGAGCTATATAACATCATAAACATGACAAACCACTTTGAGAAAGAGAGAGAGAGGAGAGAGAGCTTCATGAATCCATATGAAGTTTGTATACCAGACAGAAACAAGAGGAAAAACTATGCCAAGCCATAGAGCTTACCTTGCTCTCTGGTTTTTCATGAAGTTGGGGCCTTCCCTTAGGAAATCTGTGGTCTCTCCAAACAAGGGCCAACCCATTGTTCCTGGAGGCAAGCCTTTCTTCCTGTACCTCACCTCATTCCATCTCAAGAGGAAAGTGCAGATACAGAGCCCCAAAACCACACAGAAAACCACCACAAAAGCCGCCATTGATGCTCCCTAGAAGCTTGAAACCTCAGAATCAAAGAGAGATGTAAATGGGATGGGTTGCTACGTTGTAGTAGGGTCAGAAGCATATATAGACAGACCTATGGTCTGCCAATTTGAAAGAGAACGGCAACGGCCCAGAATCCAAATAATCCCAAAGAGAGAGAGAAAGAGAGACTCCATGCACCCAACCTAAGGACTCTAAGCTTATAGACTACTCTTCTAGAGTTTTAAAAGCCCAAGATTGTGTTGTAAATGCTCCCTCTAACAGGTTATTACTTATTAGTGGATTTTTTCCCCCAATTTTGTGAGATTTTAGGAGTTTGGAAATCAATTACCTACCACAAGTCCACAACCACAAGAAAAGATTTGGGGAACAAATTAATTCTTGAGAGAGAGGGAGAGGAAGGGCTTAAAGCCTTAAATGGTGGGCTACTAATAGTAAAAAGAAAATCTAGTTGGCTATTATACAGTAAGGCATTTTTAGTGATTTTGATATGGGAGAAAGAGAAGAAAGAAACTATAAAAAAGCCGCCACTAATGCATCAAAGGATGGTTTGAAGTGGCACATGGTCACCACAGCATTGGAGGAAGAAGAAAAAGTATTCTGAGCCCCAGTCCCTCACATGCCTGTCAATAAGACCTGCTAATTCCATTAGAGAAACCACAACCAGACAAGTCCTTGTATGCCATGTGAATTTGTGGAGAGAGAGAGAGAGAAACTTAACTCCTTGATTCAATGTGAAACTGCGGATTAAAACAACTTTGATTCGTGCGCTGGTGGTGAGAGGAGGAAAATTGGAAAATGATATATAAGGGCAAAATGGTAAGAGATAAAATTTGACTTATTATGAAGTAGTTCATCTCTTGATTTTACGGATGGAACGGATGTCTAATTTAGACGAAAGTTATAACCGTAACTCCACATTCCACATAATTCTAATACCTATAATCACTATTCATTTTTCATGACCATAGATATAAAATTATAAAACCACTAAACACTCCACCGTGATGGCAATAGTTCTTACCCACATATAATTAAACACTGCACCATGATGGCAATAATTCTTACCCACATATAAACATAAAAGTGAAAAAACAATAATTAAAAAAAAATAATAATAATAATCATGTAAATATGAGAGAATATTGGATATTTAAAACTACTTACCGTCATGTGTTTAAGGTAGATTCTTTTAAAGTTTTAATTAATTTTTAAAATTTTAATGTTAGCTACTTGCCTTTGACTGTTGGTTGATTGAAACCAGAAATTTCATGTTTCAATGATTGGAAGAAAACTGTGTGTTTTTGTAGTAAAGGATTACATTGTTGACCATAGCAATCGAAATCAATAAAACCACACAAAAGTAATGAAGGTCTTGGCTCACACTCCCAGCCTTATCTCTCTCCTCTTAAAACAAGCAATAATAATAATAATAATAATAATAAATAAATAAATAATAATAATAATAAATAAATAAATAATAATGGTGAATGGGGAATGGTGAGCCATACAAATTCATTGAAGCCAAACATTATAAATAGTTTAGTTAACAATCATGTGCATGACAAGAATAAACAAATAAATAAACTCTAAAAAATCAATTCCTTCCAATTGTTGAAATTGAAAAATTAGGACCACAAAGTACGAAACACACAAGAAAATAAAATAAAAAATAATCGTAATACAAAGATATATGTGATTCGAGAAGAGACCTATATCGAAAGTCCGATGAGAGTATTTTGAGTAGCACCGAAGAAACAGGATTACAAAATGAGCTCTCTACCTCACGCTTTTCCCTTAACAAGGATTTTTGTTTATTTTTTTCACAACCCTAAATAAACCCATGTTAGCCCTTCAGGCTTTTAATGGACATTGAAGGTGGCCGCCCATAACCCCATGTCTACAAGAATGACCATAAATGACTGATTGGTTTCCTCGAATACAAGGCATCATTCCTCAACAACAATTTGCAAGCTGATATAAAGATGGGCTATTATATAATAATTAGGAAGAAAAAAAATAAAAAAATTGGATCATTCATAAGAATGACTCAAATCTTCTGAAAATCCTATGTACCCTACCACATTCAGAATCAGAGATAAGTTCTTTTCTATCAAAAGGAAAGGGATGTCTCACATTTGGTAATTAACAAACCTTTTTAGACCTCCTGTAATCCAGTAGTCCACAAGAGAGGATTGATCACACTGTTTTGATTTTGGTTTTTTGAGAGTCTTGAAGCTGATGGAGTTGTCTTGGAGTGGCATAAAAAGTGGATTGGATGGCGACTTGATGAAAGCCTTGGATCCAACAAGATCCCTTGGATAGGGATTGGACACTAGAAAAAAAAAAAAAAAAAAGGAGTCCCCACATTTTGAATATTAATAGCTTAGACATCAAAATCATAGTAACATGATTCCATTACTTTTCCATCACCTTTCGACAAATTATACGTGAAATATGCAAGAATAGGAACATAACCAGTTTTAAAGCAAAGTAATTAAAGGTACCCTATTAGATAAGAGGAAGAATTTTTACAAATAAAAAAGACAAGAAGAAGAACAGGAGAAGATACCAAAAAAAAAAAAAAAAAAAGGAACAGAAACAGTGTAAGGCATACAACAAATTGAAATATACTAGATCAGTCAGGCTCCTCCAAATCTGAAAATATTCCTTGATCCTCAAATTTCAGCAGTAGTAAGATTAACCACACCTAAATGCATTTCCTAGACTGAATTTTAACTCTTTTAAAGAGTAATTAGTCTATTTCTGATTGATTTTTTAGATGGTTTTCTAGAAAATTATTTGCATTAATGGATTAGAGTTCAGGCTTTATCATTTAACTATGTTTGTTAAAGATATAGTAGTGATTACATATTTATGTTCCTCTTATTTTAATTTTTTTGGGGGGCTGTTATCTGCTCCAATATATTATTACTTTAATGGAAGACTGATAATTGGACCGAGTTTTCCTTAAGCTTAGTGGAATCCTTTGATTGTGGGGTTTCAAATATGTGGGAAGGAGGTATTGAGAAGGTAATATGGGGAGTATACCAAAACTCTATAGGAGTTTGTGAACCCTAGAATGATTTTGGTGAATCTTTTTGTGTAGTAGACGAATAAATGGTCCAAAAATATTTGCCTATTTCCTACAATCCAATCAATACTTGTTATTTTTCTACCAAAAAAAAAATCAATACTTCTTATTTTTTCTTTGAATTTTCCAGCTCTTTTTTTTCGGTAAAAGATTTCTTCAGCTCTTACAAATAGCAATTTTGATCATTAATCTCAATACAGAGATAGTAATGAACTTCAGATTAGGATCTTTTCTAGCACGCCGGGGTGCCGAAGAGATATAAGTGAGAGTTTTCTTTTCATCTCTTTGTTATTTTCTCTATTTTCTCTCTCCTATGTTATTTCCTCATTGGTACTTTTCTTACATCCCAACTTGAGAGGAATCCAAATCAGATGAACTTCATAATGAGAGGACAAGTGGCTTTCAAAGGAACCTTCTGATACATCCAGTTGGGTCTACACGTGGATATTCTATATTGCCACACATGGAGACTCAGATTGCATGACAAGTGTCATCACGAACCTCCTTAATATTAAGGGTAATTTACAACACCACCCCATAGAGAATGCCACAATTATAAGAACACCCCTTCTGTTTTACCAAATTAGACTCAGACCCTTTATGATGAGTCACTGTTAAGTGAAGTGTTAAAATGACCATTACACCCTTGTCATTAAAACTCATGTTTTAACCCAATTCCTCTTCACCCTTACCTACACTCACCTTCACTGAGATATCAAACGTAGAGGCAATTGTTCAGAGCTCCAAAGATCACGGCGGCGGCGGCATTGGCAACAGACGACGACAACGGCGACCCAACGATCATCTTCGTCTTCTTCCTCACAGTTTAAACCTGAGAGTTTGGGAATCTCTCCATTGTCTTTGTTGCGAGTGAATTTGCCACGTACTCTTGGTCTACTGTCAGCTAGCGTCTTCCGACATGCATACTGGATAGAAACAAGGAATCCGTCTTCAAGTAATTCGGATTAATCAAAAACCTAATTTTTTTTATTGATTTTGACTAGATCTGGTGCTGAGATCTGAATAGATCCAAGATCTACCCAATTTGTGCACAAAAACTCGACACACGAGCTCTAAAAAGAAAAGGATAATCCAAAGCTAGCTCAGAACTTTATTTCAAAAATTTTCATCGCCGCAACGTAGATTTGTCAATGCGAACCACAAAATTTAAAAAAGAAAAAAAAAAAGTAATCAAAATCGAAAAAAACAAGTATTAGAACCTTGCTAACAATAATCTAACACCAAAAAAAAGCAACGTTGCAGAGAAAGAGAAGAAGTGAGAGTTTTGCTTTTTCCAAGACTTGGTTCTATATTTATATCTCTAATGTGTACAACTTAAGCCTCCATTGTTTCTCTAATTTCATTATTTGTTCATTTTCTACTTTCGGAGCTTCGGACACTCCAAATCCGTCCAACACACAAGCTTTAAGAAGAATTAAACTATAATTCTAACAACAAATGCCAAATCCAGCGGAGATACTCTAAAAGAACAACGTATGAAAGAGAACTTAGAGTTAAAACCTCTTTCATGGTGATCGGAACACTTGCAGCTACCATGGCACCCAGATTGAGCTTTGAAACCGAACAAAGGATTTGGAAGGAGGATTGAAACCTCCACCAAGAAACCATCCACCGAGGGCTCAAAACCAAGGTTTCAATACAAGAAACGAAGTGCAACAGAATCAAAATATAGATGATCAGGGGCGACAATGGTGGGACCACTTGGAGGGTCACGTTTGCAAAGGTGGAGAGTGAGATCTCCGGCAGAGGAGGAGGAGTGGTCCGGTGAGTTAGGGGTGATTCAGAGAAAGGAAGAAAACGAGGTATGAGTTTAAAAAAATATATAGTAACTGACATCAACATATAAGCTATATTCCTCAATAGAGACTGATGGGAGGGGGTATGAGTTTAATTTGGTGAAAAAGATGAAATATTTCTATAATACTGACATTCTTTAGGAGGTGACATTGTAAATTACCCTAATATTAATTATATAGTTGTATAAAATCAATCACATTAGGTAAACGAGGACAAAGTTTCTCAAGAAAATCATATAAACAGGCGGGAAAATCTTCCTGACAAGGATATTGCATGATTAAATGCTGATTAGACGTATGCAAAGCAAGAATTAAAAGGGCAAATTAAAAAAAAAATGATAAAATCAAGAGTAATGGGAAAAAGTGGGTTATCAGTTATCTCGAAGAGGCATTTTACTTTAGGGCAACGCAGAATTAGAGAGAGAGAGAGAGAGAGAGAGAGAGAGAGAGAGAGAGAGAGAGAATTTTTATTATTGGAATGTCTACCAACACATGCCTTTGGTCTCTTGATTAAGAAAAAAAGAAAAAGTAGTGGTCATAAAGAGACCCCATTTTGCACGAGGGCCTCTCTTTTGTTCTTTTATACCATTTTTTCTTGCCCCACTGGTACGTCTCTTTTCCATCCATTATTAACTTAATTATTATTTATAAATAATAAGAAAGAGATTATGATTTTTCTTTTTTATTTTTTGGGTAAAGAGTAGGGATGTAATGAATAAAAAAAAAATCGTGTTATCAGTTTGGGAAATATTATTTGAATATGCTCAAAAGCTAATGAGATCTAGATGCCAATGTTTCAATTTCAGAATCTCAGACTAGATATTATTTAATCTGTTTAAATTTAATTATAAAAATATAATTAAATAATTAAAATAATTTTATCAAATTTAGGATATATTACACAATTTTAAAATAAAAAATTATGAGATATCTATCTAATTTTAGATATGGTACTTCAACAAAACCCTAGTAGAAGTGATGGATTTAGCTCTTCTCCTTGTCTTCTTGAATTTTATCTTTTTTGGGACTTTTTCCAATGCACTATTCTACTCTCCAATCTTCATTAAGGATGTAAATGGATAATCAAAATCCACATTTGATTCATGTTAATATCTTTAATGGAATCTGTATTCGAAAAATTGATCTCTGAAAATTACTCGAATTTATTCGAAAAGTAACCAAATGTGGGTACAGTATTGTCACATTCAATCCCTAATAAACAGAAGAGTATATAATTGTAACAAAAATCCCACATGCACACACCATAATTGTAAAACCCTTAACTCACGTGACTTGCCCAAGTGAAAACTTTAGTTTTCAACTATGAACACAAGAAAAAAAATAAAAAATAAAAAGAAAGAGAAAATGATAGTAGATGAGATTGGCCCCACCTATTAGCCAATTTGGACTTTGGATTGGCCCTGTAATTGTATTTGGGTTTACGTCCATTCCAAAGGAAGGGGCAGTCAGACTAGTCCAGAGGTGAAGGAGACATCCCCCTTCTTAAAAATATACACATGTTTATCATATACATATAATAAGGGATCGCTACAATGTCAAAGTATAGTTTTCCACCAATGATGGTATGGCTGATCAAATTATCCGTAAGCTCACGTTTACTGAGGAGTAAGAGTATAATATTATTCTCTTTTTTTTTTTTTGGTAAAGAAAAAGTATTAGATCCACATATTAGATGTGAAAAGCCAAGTGCATGAATCTACACATCAACGTCATGGGCATTCTTTCAGATACATAAATTACAGTAGCCCTTCAAGTATATGGTCCACTACATTTGTCACCAGTATGAGAAACTAGATTAAGTATCATTTCTTCCCTGTCCATCAAAAAAAAAAAAAAAAAAAAAAAAATCTCATATCCTCTCTTAATAAAACAAAAATGATAAGATACCACCCATATGGAACTAAAAATCGTTCTAATCAATCAATCATATCAAATAGGTTGAGTCGACTCAGTATTTAGAAAAGGTTTTATTGGTTCTTTAAGGTTCTGTATGTTTTGATGTAAAATTGTAAAATCTTACATGGAAAATTTTTCTTGTAAAATTTTTCTTTTTGAAATATTTTCCAACTTTTGTTTGCAAGAAGAAAAATAGGATATAAAGTAAGTGAAAATACTTTCCCTTGCTTTCAACTATTAACAAAATATGAAACTCTCACAGCTTCTTGACAACCTGTTAACCCACATATCTACATCAACTATAACTTCCAATATAAAGCCAAAGAACTTGAAAAAACATCAATGAAGATATGGGGAAGGAACCTCTAAATAAACGAAATAAGAAGGCGCATCAAAAGATGTGAACTACAATAAACGGAGGAGAAGGAATTGATTGCGAGTTTCCATGGTTGTGCCATTGAAGATTGACTGACTGGGCAGATGAGAGTATCCGCTCTCCATGGTTCAAAAGCATCTCAAAGTATCAAGAGATGAAGACTTCGTCGTAAGCTGTTCCAACCTCCGCATTCTCTGCAGAACAGGGTGTCTTTAGGCCAATTGTTGTAGTCTCTTGCATCTGTAGGGTCTCTGTTCCCCCACTCTGGTTTCCCGAAAGCTTCAGTTGCAGATTTCAAGCGACTAAGCATGCATTGCATATATACGTTAATCAAACACCCAACAAGAAATCGTGTAAGAACCCTAAAATTGAACTGAATGGCAAGCAAATCAAGGGAATTCTCAGAAGCATTAATTGAATGTATACCTTGTCGTTGTTAGGATTTTTATGTGGGTTTAACTGATGACGATTGATCCATTGGGTCCAAGCAATTATAGACCTACTCTGATTAGGAAACTATTAGCTTTTTCCATTGTGAGAGTGGAATAGGTTTTAGGGATTCTATTATAAATAGAATACTGACGGTCCCTGCAGCCATTACTTAATGTCTTATTGGTTTTGGGAGTACAACTTTCTCACAAGAGCAAGTGTACAGAAAGAGAGGAAACCCTGGAGTAAGAGGCTGCAGAAAATCTCAGTAGAAGGACTCCACTTACGTAGTTCATCATTGTCATCTTCATGGGAGTAATTTTTAACCATATGGAACAGAGGTTCATGATCTATGTTCATGGGCTTCTAAACTTATACAAGTACTTCTCTATTCCCATTTATGGTTCATGTCATGGATGTCCCAATGATTATTATAGATATGGTAAATCTATATGGTTATGTATTTTAAGATCTATGAAGGGAATACTTTATTAATCTTGGTTTAGGGACTATATTCATGGTTAAATATCTTTTATGATTCTTGTATTCTAAATACTATAGAGTTATTCATATGTTTAATATGATAAAGAATCCCCAACAATTGGTATCAAAGCCAAGCTTTATAGTGCCAGAATCAAGAAAAATCAAAGGAAAATAGATTTTGTATAAGGTTTAGGTCTCAAATCATGAAAATCGTAATTTTACCATAACTTAAAGATCTCGGATCAAAAAACTTTCTTCACAAAAGTTATAGAGGACGAGAAGAAGGTTGTGATGGTATGCTGTATGTTACTAAAAACCTCCAGACGCGTCAGCACGCACTGTCAAAAATCGACTGTCAGAGGAGAGAAATTTTTTTTGTTAAAAAAAAAAACTGAGGTGGGCGAGTCATCGCCGGGTCAACTCAGTAGGGTTTTCGAGTTAACCCGGAGGTGCAATAGGTCAACCCTTGGCCAACCTTGTTTGACTCGATCAAAGGTTGACTGGGTCGTTGACCACTCGACCCAGAGACCCCGGGTTTGACCCAGATTCCCAACCTGAAGACCCGAATTCTGATCCGAAACTAATATGTTTGAACTGGATTAGACCAATTGGTCAAACCGATTGGTTTCAGCAAACCAGATTGATTTTGATCTATTTTTTTTACAACTTCAAATGGCTCATACAGGCAAACGGTAAAGAATTTTTCACCTTGATTTTTTATGATGAGTCCAGTTTTTCATGTTCTTCATTTTAATATAGTATGAGTCTAGTTTTGGTCAACTTTTATGGTCTGATTTATATAAGTTACAAGTATGGGTGTTTTATGATTCTTTATGATTTTTTTATTAATTGAAAGAAATAAAAGAAATTCAACTCATACATTACTTGCATATCAGAATATGAAATTGTTTATTATTGGTAATAATAGTTCATACTTTTGTTTATGAATATTTTTTTATTCATGCGTAAACAATCTCAGTTTTAGCTACCGGAATAAATTTATAGATATTGCAGTAAGATTGGATGGAATCCACCAAAGTGGTAAAGTTCAACCTTATTGTAACATAATACAAATCAAATTTCTTATTTGTTAGAAAAGACAGAGAATAATGGTTGGTAGCAATGTTGCTAATGTTCACACAAATGTGACATTATCAAAGAAAAGTTAAAGTTAAAGCAAGTGAAAAACAGAATAAGAATTTCTCAACCTAGAAGATGATGTCCATCCAAAGATAGCGGTATTTTTTTGAAAGTTAGAAGAAATCTCGCAGTAATAGCGAAAACTTGAGTGGATCAGTATGTTTCAGACCCAAAGGTCAGAAATGTAGTTCTGGTTGACACTCTTGAAGTAATTGATAATTGAGCATTGTAATATTTATTTTGTTAATAATTACATGCTTGTTCTTTTACATATAAATTAATATTTAATTCATGTTTAAATAATCCACAAATTTAAGCTGTCAAATGTAATTGCAAGTTATTACAGTGGAATGCATAGAATCCACCAAAGTGGTAAAATCTAAGATTACTGCAATAGGTTTACAACTCAAATGTTTTGTCTTATTATCAAAGACATAGAAAATTACTGGCAGGAATTAGGTAATGTTTGTCTAAAGGTGACATTATCAAAGATAAGCATTATACTCTAAGCAGAACTTAACCTAGAAGTTATTATTCATCTAAAAGTGACAGTAATTTTTGAAATTGAAGAGCTCCCACGGTCATTGTAGTTTTTTTTTAGTGAACCAGTGCATTCCAAACCCAAAGGTTGAGAATGTAGTTTGGTTGACACTCTAGTTATGTTTAATGGTTAGTGATGTAATATTGATTTTAATTTTATTGATGTTATATACATTAATTAAATATTGAATGGATTATTCTTCCTTGAGTTGAAACATTAAACTGAATGTTTTTAAAAGTGTCTTGAAAATATGAAAGTCTACATATACCTTAAAGACCTAGTTTTCTATACTAGGAAAACTAAATCAATAGTTTGGTATTATGCTTTTAAAGCAAATATTTTTGCCCTAAAAGGTATTGGACAGTTGATCAATGCAATAGAGTGGATGAGGGTTTCATGACTATGACCATAGGTTATAGGTTTATTTAATATGTTATTTTTGTATTCTGATTGGATCAATTCGGATAGATTGGGTTAGATTAGTATCGATTTTGATCAATCCAA
Organism: Macadamia integrifolia; assembly: GCF_013358625.1. Taxonomy (NCBI): domain Eukaryota; kingdom Viridiplantae; phylum Streptophyta; class Magnoliopsida; order Proteales; family Proteaceae; genus Macadamia; species Macadamia integrifolia. Next base: position 22,444,078 of record NC_056561.1, on the reverse strand, counting down.
TATCAAGTTCTCAAACACTGTCATTGTTCTTTGAAAACCTATTTATGAACATTAATTGATAAATATTTGATTTTTTTTGTTTTTGGGCTTATGCGAACAAGTTTATATGTATGTCACATTTAACGAATTGTGTTCTCAATAAATGGATTAATTTATGACTGGTCAAACCAAGTGGAAGGATAAAAGTATAGATCTTTAGCTGTTTTATGTGGTTCGATCAGGGGGAGGATAAATTCGATATACTAGGTTGCTAGTAGAAGGATGTTACTAGTAGAAGGTCAGTATACTAAATTACTAGTGGAAGAATAAATTCAGTGTACTATATTATTTTTCATGCAAAAGAACTATTTTGAGTTTTACATTGATTTATTATTATCATGATATTAAAAAATTATTTATGGCTGAAATATATAGTAAATTCATATTCATGTCATTTTGTACTTGTATGTTTTGTTTGAAACACCCTAAGATGGATAAGTATGTTAGAATTAAACTGGGTGTGAGCTTCTGCACATTTTATGCTGCACAGTATATTTTTAGGAAGCTATGAAAGGATTGAGTGGAATCCACTAAAGTGGCACATCCTATTCTTTTATAATTTTTTCAAGCGCAGTAAAATTGATGACATTTTTCCAAAAGTGATGTCACCCAAGTTAAAAAAAATACATGTATGGAAAGGACTATAACTTAGAGGTTTCTAAGCTCATATGTGATAAAAATAATTGTATTTTTATAGTAAATTTAGATTTACGAGAGGACCAGTGCATTCTTAACCCAAAGGATAGGAATGTAGTTATGGTTGTGACTCTTGTGTGTTTTATCTGCTAAATGTACATTTATTGTGTAGTTTATCTGCTAGATGTACATATCAAATTTTTTAGCCCGGTTATTTGGTGTGTATGTTTCATAACTGAGATTTTTAGGATTACTTGATCTGATTTTAGCTCTCAAGGAACCTAAACAGGTGTTGTTGCTGATCAAAGTACAACTGAAGGGAAATAAGAACAATTTTGTTGTCCTATTAAGTTTATAATGACTTTGGAATAATTTTGAATTGATTTTATTTTAAATTTTATTCTCTGAATTATTTATGTATATTTATGCTTCATTTGTTTGTGTTGTTCCTGGTTGTATAAGAAACACATTAAAGCATATACTTCTGCACATATATTTATCTCTAATATGAAAAACATGACAGAAATGAGTGAAACCCACCAAAGTGGTACATTCAGTTTAATTGTGTGTTTCCCAAGGTAAATGTGACATTTGTTCGATAGTGATGTTATCCAAGTTTATCGATAAAGTGCTCAAGAGTCATGTTTTCTGATATTGGTATTATTGAAGTTTTTGATATGCTTGGTTAGTAGGAGTTTTATGATCTCATTTAACTAAAGATATCATGGTGGTAAAAATCAAAGTTTAAAGGCTGTGCCTGCTAAGGTTTATTAGTAATACTTAGCCAAAGTAATTGACGATAAGTCGAGGTAATTGACGATAAGTCGAGGTAATTGATGATATTTTTTCAGAATTTATGATTTATGACAGTATTTAGCATAAGTCCAAAGAAGTGGTGGTTTACCACAGGCGGTTTGTCAAAATTTATGATTTATGGGGGTATTTAACCTAAATCTATGGAAATGACAGTTAGCCATGGCAGTATGCTAAAGTAAGATATTAATTCAAGAAAAGGACGATTTTCCAATGTGTTGATTAATATCAAAGTTTACTATTTATGAGGTTTTCAAGATAGGTTGATCTTTAGATCAAGAAAATACCTATAAGGAAATGTATATTTCATGTGATCACAGGTATGATATCAATTCCTTATATATATGTTTCCCAGGCGATTTGGATTGATAGTTTTCTATTATTTGTAACATTAGATAGTTATATGCCGTATATTGAGTTGTATTTTCTACTATTGTTCAACAGTAGAGATTATTGATTGAATCAAAGTTTGTTTGAGTGGTGTTCAGTCTTGGGATTATTTGGTTAGGTGTCAATGGAAAGACATCAGTATTAGTATAGCCAAAGTGGGAGATTATTAGGATTTTTATGTGGGCTTAACTGATACCGATTGATCCATTGGGCTCAAGCAATTATAAACCCACTATAATTAGGAAACTCCTAGCTCTTTCCATTGTGAGAATGGAATAGGTTTTAGGGATTCTATTATAAATAAAATACTGACGATCCCTGCAGTCATTATTTAATGCTTTATTGGTTTTGGGAGTACGACTTTCTCACAAAAGCAAATGCACAGAAAGAGAGGAAAACATAAAGTAAGAGGCTGCAGAAGATCTCAGTAGAAGGACTCCACTTGCGTAGTTTGTCATTGTCATCTTCATGGGAGTAATATTTAACCACATGGGATAAAGGTTCATGATCTATGTTCATGGGGCTTATAAACTTACACAGGTACTTCTCTATTCCCATTTATGATTCATGTCATGAATGTCCCATTGATTATTATAGATATGGTAAATCTATATGGTGATGTATTTTAGGATCTATGAAGGGAGTACTTTATTGATCTTGGTTTATGGACTACACTCATGGTTAAATATCTTTCATAATTCTTGTATTCAAAATACTATAGGGTTATTCATATGTTTAATATAGTAAATGATATGGTAAAGGATCTCTAATGATAGGGTTATTCATATGTCATGTTAAGGTTTGGGTACGATAGGTATCTGAGCTCCTCTGTTGGGCCCATCCCAACTTGTATTTCCTGCAAGTATTGGAAATTTAAGGATTCACGCAAGATCTTCTCAAGTTCAAGAATAAATTACATATAAATTAGAAAACAAAGCAACCCATTTCATATCATTATCTGAATCTGAAAGAGAAGTTTAATTACTTGTGACAATAGTGTCCCCTAGACGGTGTTTGAAGTTATCCCTGATGGAACGCATGAAATCGGAGTAGAATTGGATGGGTGTACGACCCTTGAGAACAGGAAGGGTGCCATAGTCGAGGGAGATGTAATCATAGTACCTTTTACCCACTTAATCCGTGTACACCCGGTAATACCTTAAAATCTGACTCAAGGGTATTTTTGTCTTTTAACCATTGTAGGGTCATAGTAACTTAAAGTGGGGATACTAGACCATTGAGGGTACATCAGTACTTGGTAAGTGTTAAAATCATCCATTAGATATAACTACATTGAGAATAATTTTAGGATTTTTGCCATAGGAATTACCATTTTGCCCCCAAACCCTGATTTACCATTTTGCCATTGGAACATAATTTTTTTTTTTAATTTTCTGATTTGAAACATCAATCCTAATATTAAATATTTTTTTAACGAAGAATAAGATATATATATATATGTCCAATTAACAAACAAAGTGGATAAGACCTAACTAACAAAATAACCTTAACTAAATAATAATTAACAAATGAAGGTTTTCCTACCTAATAAAATCGTGGACCTTCCTTTTGAAATTTGAACAACCATGAGCCTAGAGAGAGAGAGAGAGAGAGAGAGAGAGAGAGAGAGAGAGAGAGAGAGAGAGAGAGAGAGAGAGAGAGAGAGAGAGAGAGAGAGAGAGATGAAGTAAGAAATGGAGGGATAGACTTGGAGAAAAAAATCAGAGAAGGGACAGAGATGTCAAAACGTGGCTCTGTTGTCTCTCACCCTCTATTTAAGAAAAAGCAAAAGAAAAAGAAAAAAGAAAAAAAAAAGAGGAAAAAAAAGGGGAATCATGGGAAGAAAGAGGAGAAGGAAAAAGAAAAAAAAAAGGACTTTGAACAGTTTTTAAGGCAAGAGTTTTTAACCTATGATTTAATTACCTTTTATATTCTATTTAGGGATAGACTATGATTTAAGATATGTAATTTTAAATTATGAGTTTGATGAGAGAGAAAATAAGATTTTGATATGTTAAGATTATTTTCTGGGGTGGACAGAACAGTAATCTGAGATTGTTCATATTATTGAATATACTTAGTGATTGTTTTATGATCTGAAATAATTATTGAAAGTATATACATGTATTTATATGACCTTCTAAAATTTTTATTAAATTCTGAGTTAACTTGATATACCAAAAAATTCATGTACTCGGATAGATTACTATCAAGGAAGTTTTCTATACTCGGGAATAGGAAAATTTATCTTACCTTTTTTAACATAACAAATTTTATGAGTCTTTTAAATTTCTGAAAAAATTGAAAGTGATTTGAGTTAAAAAAAGTGGCTTAGTGAATTTTTTAAATTTGTTGGACAAAATCTATTACAGTTTGAAGACCATTTTTAGGGGATTGATAGCTAATCTAAGAAATTTTTTATGGTATTATTTTCTTGTGAAACTTATATATATATATATATATATATATGAGTTAAGTTTCAATAGGATCTAATTTAAATTTATTTGAAATTCCAGATATATTTATTTTTTATTTTTCTATATCAGTAAGCGTTAAGGGAGAATATTAACAAAATTGTATAGGAAGATACAAAGATTATTCTATTTATTTTCTATTTTTCTATATGGCCATAGCTACTGGCTACTGGCCATCTCAAGCAACTCGATGTAGCCACCCGGTTGTAAGATCCAGGAGCATTTCTTTCCACGAAACTCCACCACACGTACATCATCACCCCTTCCACCCGGGCACTCTTTAGCTCCTACAGATTCGTATTCATGGCCTCCTCTCTCTCTCTCTCTCTCTCTCTCTCTAGCTTTTGATGCAAATAAGAAACGAAGTCAGATCATAATAGCGAGGAAATTAAGCGGAAACTGAATTTCGAAGAAGACGATGATCACAGCTTGAAAATGTGAGTTAGATTTCATCGGGAAAGAATGTAATTGTTTTTCCAGGCTTATTTTCTGCCATTTTAGGAATAAATTTTGTTGGGCTATTTTTCAGTAAATGCCAAGGTTTTGGTAAAATTTTACTTAATGAAAAGTTTCCAATTTACAAAACAAACAATAGAAAATCTAATTTACTTTAAAATTTTACAAAACATTTTTCACACTGAAACAAACGGAGCCTAAGGGAAAAGGCTGGGTATGATGCTAGGCTGTCCAACATGTGTCATCCTCTTTCTTTTCCCTTCGGATAAAACCCTTTTACCATCCTATGTCTAGTCTTGCTTGTGAATGATGTATGCTGGTAGCTTAATGAAAGTTGGTGGTTTACTTAACTGTCTCTATTTTTAGTTAGGAAAAAGAATACTATCTAATCACGTAGATCTTTCCTACGCCTAAACACAAGAGAATGCAAAATTACCATCCTATCCCTATAAAATCATAAAAATCAATCATTATTGATGCCCTGATGTACATTCTCATTGACCTTTGTATTTGTACAAGGACTACATAATTAGGTAGCAATCTCTTGCCCTTTAATTAATGTCCCAATTGGTTGGTGGTATCTTCATTCCCCTTCAATTACTTACTTACTATAGAAATGCCTCATAAAAAAGAACAAAAACCTACTAACGAAATGCTATCGTGAGACAGACCCCATGGTCCACATGTATTTATTTCTGAGAGTGAGAGAGTGAGAGAGTGAGAGAGTGAGAATGGTCCACATCTATTTCTTTCCAAATATATTGTTTGATTAAAAAAAAAAAAAAAAAAAAGAGAAAACAGAAGTTACGTAGTGGTGACTTTGACTTTTTATCGCAATATCCAATGGAGTAGAGAGAGAGGCACTGTTTACGTATTGAGTGCACGTGTGGTACGCAGCGTACGTCGTACTCCACGTGCACTCGTTTTTATTTCATGAAACTGAGAGTTTTGTCTCCTTATGCTTTCTACTCTTTGTCGCCTTTTTCTCCTTTTCCACGATATTTCTCTTTCTTCCACTTTTCTTTGCTCTCTTCTTCAACCTATCCGATCTCTCTCATCTGATCTATCTATTCAAATTTCAACCCCGGCCCCCTTTGTAAATATAATTACACACTTCCACAACAACTGAAGGAAAAAAAAAAATATTTAAGATTGAACTGAAACTCTGAAAGATGCTTTAGTGGTTGACATGGACCCTTAGGAATCCCCATACCTAGTGTTGGGACCTAAATTACTATATCTGATAATTCTGCATCTATATAATTTTCCAGCCTAACCAGCTATTATCTAGTTCATGAGAATTAATTAAAAAATATTTGATTCATTTTAATAGTTGATTGATGTGTATGTTATTAGGGATTCTTAAATAATTTGTAATCTTATTTTTACTTTTTTGTATGATATATCAAGGTTAATCGTACTTTTAGCAGTTTTATGTAAGGCAAAGTTTGGTTATTTGGGGTGATAATAGAAAAGTTGACAAATAAGTCACTCTTATTGTTATTCTATAGAACCGCACATGAGATTTTCACTTCATACGGCTCCTCGTTCAATTCTTTTGAAGTCGTTGGATCCCTTTCCTTGTATGAGAATCTCTTCCCTTCTTCCATTCCGTTCGGAAGAGTAACTAAATGAAAGTAATAGTGTTCTTTCGCATGCGTATTATATAAATAAAAATGATATTTACACTTTTTGATAATGACATAATGATGTCATTTTTAACTTATTTTTGAAAAAAAATTTATACCTTTATCTTAAAAACTTTTTGAGAATAAGGGTAGAGGTAGTTCAATGAAATGTCAATGAATAAATACACCTAGAGAGGTGGTACCCAGATCCTCTTGGTGAGGCAGTGAACAATAATGAGCATCCAATGGCTAGGAATTCATGCCAGAGCCTCCCGACCATTGGATGCTCACTGCCACTCACCGCTCACTGGAGAAGATTCAGACTTGTAGAGATAGCATTTAGACACTCCAATCTTATTATAGTTCATTATGATTGTAGCAATAGAAGTATTACTAACAACGAAAGATTAATCAATTATGTCAATTTAATTAGAGTTGTAATCAAATTAGTCTGGCCCGTAAATGTCTAGCTCGATGAAATCCAGCTATCACAATTTCTTTGATCAAGGTTCTCAATAAACTAGGACTAATTCCCAAATAAGGTCTCCTATCTAAGCCAACCTATATCTATCTATCTATTTAAATTAAGAAGTGTACTAGTTATGCATTTAGGGAGGTTGCACCCCTCAATCTTGCCATATATATCGTGGTCCAAATATTTAATGCCATGAAATTAATAAGGTAGTGGAAGGGACTCTCATATCTTGATGTAGGTGCATGTATAATTAATTACCAACTTACATCATTGTACTAGTTATTTTTGTTATATTTTATTTGTAAAATCGAACTTTTATACAACAATCCAATACATAGAAATTAAAAGGTTGTATGAATAATTGTATTCTTTTAATATTTATTTTTATACATACAATTATGTACGATCAGACATATATAGCGTAGGATTTTTATCTATATTTTGAATAACTAACTTGGTGGTTATTTTTATACTACATACCATTTCTTTCTTCTTTGCATGCATTATTACATTAATTTGTTTGTATGATGATTTGAAATAAAATAACAAAAACAAGTTACAAGCCAAAAATAGAGTTCATCTGCTAATTGCAAGGAAAATTGTCCCCCAACAAAGCTCCCGATCAAACCAAAAAGGGTAATGTAGAGCAAAAAACAGCTAAAATGATGAAAAAGAATGACAATATGCATGGAATCAGCCATTAAATTTATTCAATTTCCAACCAAACATATTCTTATAGAAATAAAAAAAATAATAAAAAAATAAAAAATCCATGAGCTAAGAGTATTAGGAAGATTTCAATATTGTAAAGGATCACGAGCTGTGCTGATTTTCATTTGTAAAGTCCACAAACTCGAAAATTATATAGATTCAATATTTTTTTTTAGACTTCTTATGGATTTTATAATATTCACAAAAATTAGTATTATATATTCAAATTAATATTAATATATTTTTTTAAAAAGTAAATTTTATCATTTCACATACCTACTCAAAAAACTGTGCAGCTTTCAATAATGACAAATTACTTTTAAATTATTTTGAAAATATTTTAATTTATACCTTTATGTTAAATAAATGTTGATGTTAAGAATAAAACAAGGGGATGTCAAAAAAATAGCACAACTTGTCACCTTAGAAGTTTGGTGACAACAAGATACAAAAGCACAAAAAAGTATAGTTGTTATAATTCTAAGTTCTTCGATCATTTTATTTTTTGGTATAAATTCCCAAACTCTTCAAAATGTAGGAACCAAGAGGTCTTTCATATAGAATTCCAAGTTTTTTTCCCCTCTATATCTTGAAATAAGTACATCTTAGCTTGTTAATATATAGAGTTTAGTCTACTTTCATCACTTTTAGATCTGTATAATGCCCTTTGGAGAATGCATGTCCTAACTTGGTCTCGTAGTCCACGTTCTTGAGGGCTTAAAAAAAAAAAAAAAAAAAAATCTTTACCTGATTGTATGGTGTAGGAAAGGGATTTTCCCTATAAATTGGTAAATCTCAAGTGAGAAAAAAATTTCTCCCATATAGAACTCCAGCTGAACATAATCACCTTGAGATCTTGTCATGAATAACTGACCCAAATTAACATTAAAAAAGTTTGCAGTGGAAACTTAGGTTGATATAGAGGAGGGGGGAAGAAAGAAGAAAGAGGAGGAGGTGTATATACCATATTTTATTTGAGGATATCTATGGAAAAAAAACAGCTTAGTCCAAGATGTGTGATTCCAACCAACATGTTGCATAAGATTCTGCCTTTGCTTGGCTCCACCACCCTACAAATTCAAGCCCCCCACCCTACAAATTCCAGCCCCCCACCCCCTACCCATGTGTTAAGGTCCCCATAACATTTGTTTGATGCTGAAGAGCTTGTCTTTGTTGTTGTATCTTTCTTTTATTCTCTTCTCTGCAGTAGGTGATCTCATATGTTAAAAGAGATACTAAACCATGTGATAGGGTACCTATCTGACCATATTTTTGTTAGAGAAACTTAGCTTTTGTGGGGCTAGTATGACTTCATCTCTGTTACAAACAACCAATGAAAACAGCACCTTTACACATTATTCTTTCTGCAAAAAGTATCTGAATCCTCCTCGGTACTGATTAATTTGGATCCAGAAGTGACAACTACCAAACTGAAGGTGACTCTAAAGAATGCAATTAGTAGAAACAACAATATTCTCAACTTGTTTCAAAGCTCTTGGCATGTCAAGTTTGTTGTTAGAGCATCAATGGGTGCTATTTAATAGGTCCCCTATCTTGCACCTTATCTTATGAACAAACAAGCAACTACTGTCTCATCTTATTACACATAATTGAAGGCAAAAGTTCATCATTTATTGTATTATTATCCTCTGTTGTAGTAAAAGCTGGGAGATGAATCAATCTGTTTACAGTTTAAATATGTGAGATTTGAAGAGTGCTAAAAGGCAGTCTCATTAGAACTGATAGGCTCTTGAACTAAAAGCAGAGAGCTAATCTAAACAACATTCCAATTGTATGTACTAATTAACATGACTATTGACAGTCAAGTAGGTACCTAGCCAACAAGAGAAGTTAAACCCTAATGCCATAATGCTCAAGAGACTGTTAAGCAACAATTAATGACTTTTTTTTTTTTTTTTTTTTTTTTTGCTAACGACGAAAATCCAAGCCTTCGGCCTCACTACCCCGGTGGGGCCATACTGACCCCACAATAGTATGGACTAGGTCATATCGGGGTTGAATGAGAACCATTCAATTTTCACTGAAAGTAGTGAAGAGCACTAAACACTCCGTGTGAGTTGCCCAAAGTGTGCTTAATGGGAGTCGAACTTAGGACGTCCGAGTTTACGACTCATACCAAGTTCGTTGCTCACCAACTGCGCTACCCGTTGGGTTAATGAGTTATTTTCCTCATTTTTTTCAACCCAAATTGTAACTTCTATTTGTTAGGACTCTTATGTGGGCTTAACTGATATTGATTGACCCATTGGGCCCAAGAGAATAAGGACCACTCTAATTAGGAAACTTCTAGCCCTATTCTATTGTGGGAATGGATTAGGGTTTAGGAATTCTATTATATATAGAATACTGACGGTCCCTGCAGCTATTACTTTCATAATAATATTTTGGGAGCACTGCTTTCTCACAAAGCTAGTGTAGAGACAGAGAGAAGATCCCAAAGTAAGAGGCTGCAGAAGATCTCAGTAGAAGGACCCATATTGCGTGGTTCTTCATCATAATTCGTGGTACAAGCGTCAACCTTGATTTAGGGACTTTATTCACGCTCAACGGGTATGTGATTGATTTCTTTCCATTATTCATTCTTGTATTCTATACACTATAGGTAATTCAAATGATTATAGGATTAAGAATCTCTAACACTATTCACTCTTAAGCCCATAATTTTTTTTTTGGGAGTGGCGGTGGGGGTGTGGGGGGTTAAGTAACAGCCCATAATTTACACTACATTATTTCTTTAACACATGAGTCAATAATGCCATTTTGATATCATAAAGTATATACTGATTAGACCATTATTATTACTTAAAATTTTCTAGCATGTGTTAGATGCTTCCTAACCTATCTGCTCACATGCTCCTGAATGGAAGAACAAGGAAAAGCTTAAACAGGACATTAAACAATTTTTTAAGTTCTAAGTTGATGCTCAAGTCCCCAAAACACTAAGAGTTCAACTTTGACTGCTTGGTCTTCAGACAATATTTCTACTTTTTTATGGGTGGAAGTTTCATTATCTAGGGAGCCAAAGTATTGTATTCAAGCCATTTATTAGAAGAATAAAGAATATCTCTGCTTCAGGGGATGATGGAATCCGATGCTATATATGAATTTCTCAGCCATGACTACTAAGGCACCCAAGTTAATGGGTTTATTTTTTAAGATTCTTTCTTCCCTAAAAGAAGCAGATATGCTGGCATGCCCACATTTGGGTGAGTCCTCACTATTCATTTCTATTAGTCAAATCATCCAAATTGTCAGGTTTTATGACTTTGTACACTGGCACCAGTTTTGATACACCACAACCCAATTAATTATGATTCCAAAAATTTAATATTACAATCTTAGCTAGTAATGGGGTTTGCTAAGCATGATTTGAACTAAGGATAAATCGTTTCCAAAGCCAATGTCAACAACCTGTCCATTTGGAGAGGTATAGTGTATAAGTGTTCCTCCGACAAACGAAGTGTAGGAGATCTAGAGGGAGAGTGGAGGTGGATAATAAGGAAGTTCAAAGGGAAGTCTATTATTGACTCGATTGGAAAGATTTCTATAAGCACTACAATCTATCATATTTAAATGAAAAGAACCTTAAAATCTAGGCTTGTCGGTCTAAAACTATCCATCAAATCTGGGAATCGATCTTATTTGATGTTCGGGTTAAGGTGCAATCCTTCCAAGGTTTTTCATTGGCAACCCCAAAAATAGGTTCATGGCCTCTACTTTGGATTTACCCATTCGGTTCGAGGGCACCTCTGATTCCCACTTTTCCTTTTTGCTCTGCCAGGCCTTCTTTGTAAGAGGTGTTTTATTGGGCTTTCCCGAATATATGGGTGTTTCACATAAAACAGCATTGACAACCTGTCTTCCTTTGTTTATATATGGGCTGGAAGCCCAGGCCAAGTTTCGGCCATCTTTTGGGCAGGATGGGCCCAGGCCCACATAAGAGAGCAATCTTGATTTTCAATGCAGGTGATGAAGGGGGGAGGACCAAAAGCTAGGGAGATCACCTCACCATTGTTTAAACAACTAAATCCACTGCAACTTTTTAATTGATATATATATATATATATATATGTATATTTCCAATATTTTAGCCATTTTGGTTTGTTTTGATTAATTTCAATACAATTAAAATTATTATTTTTCTGAAATCTTAAAATACTGGGCCTTTTTCTGCTTGGAGGGGAAATGATGGGAAGAGAATGAAATTAAAAAGAAAATAGAAGTGGAAGCTTTTATTATCGTTACCAACAATGAACATAAAACATTCCAAATATGGCTATTAAATTTTATCTTTATTTTCCAATCAAATTTCTTATATTTAAGAATAAAAATAAATATTCGATTCAAAAGTTTAATTATCATATATGGTAATAGATTAAATCAATGATTTCTATTTGTATTTATTAAATATTTTTGAGAAATCATTTTTGATAATAAATTGTGGACCACAAATAATTTTGTTTGATTACTATTTATATAATATATCATATAATTAGAAATAGGTTTGGTATGCCTATTTGTAGAATATATTATGGTAAAACTAAATATTTGATACAAAAAGCTTAATTATCATATATGGAAATAGTTTAAATTAATGATTTCTATTTGTATTTATTACATAGTTTTGAGAAATCATTTTTGATAATAAATTGTGGACCACAAATAATTTTTGTTTAGTTACTGTTTATATAATATATTATATAGTTAGAAATAGGTTTGGTATGCCTATTTTTAGAATATTTTATGGTAAAAATAACACTACCTGCTTGTGTGTACCTACGCCTAGACACAAGAGGGTGCGAAAAGACTACATTACTCCCCTCCCTATGTGTTGAAGATGCCTCTACATGACCTCCCATTGGTCTGCATGCTGATGTAGTGGCCATGCAAGTAGTTAGCATTGAAATATGGGAAAAAGGACGTTGTCCACAAGTGAGGGGGTTGTGTCCAAACACAAAGGGATGACCACTCTGCCCCCATGAAAGATGGAAATACCTACCCTGTTGATGCTTCTAGCTATGCTCTCATTGGCTCCCAATCTGGTAGGAGCACGCTCTTGGACAATGAACTCTTCCCCTTAAAATATATAGCATATTTGAAAAAAAGGATTCCTAGCCATCCTCATCCCCAGACCTCACTCCCATTTCTCTTGAAACTTTTACAAACACATATCATAGAGTGAAATAGAAAATATATTTGTCACTACCGTAAGAACCTTATAGCAAATCATACGGATGGGTGAGCAATTATAAACATCACAATTGGAAAAGGAGAACAATCACTTTGTTTGTCATGAACACCTATGGTACGTAGATTGTATCATTGTAATTGATTAGATAATGTGTTGCTTGAACCTAACAGGTCTCACATGTTTGCCAAATTTGAAATGACTTTGACATGTTTCATTTGTACACATGATAACCGAATTGGGGGGGGGGGTGGGGTGGGGGTGGGGGGGGGGAAGAGAAGAATTATAATGTCTTAATATTGTATAACCCCAAAAATTTGGTGTTAATAATGTCATACCAAAGTTATATGAAAAATAAAAAATACAAGTACAAAAAAAATAGGCTTTAATGAAACCATACAAAACAATTAAAGGAATAATAAAAAAACATATTTAACACATTTTTTTTTTAATCATCAATCTTGATTAGCTTGTGTAATATAATCTGCAATTTGTTTTCGATATGCTTCCCATTGTTGCCATTGTATATGTACTACTTTTGCACAATTCAGGATATCATCATCTTCACTATTGCTATCGTCATCTTCGCCATTCAACATTGAACATAGTCTCTACTTTAAAAAAAAATCAATCTGACGCCACTTGCTTTCTAATAAAGTTGTGGTATGTCTACACATGCAATCGCAATCAAAACATGTGTTTTGAAATCATATTAAGGTATCATTTCAAAATAAGGAAATACTTCTTTAAGATGTCAAATGACAACTCAATAATGTTTCTTAAAGATATGTGTAAAATTGAATAACTCCTTCGCTCCTTGTGGTCATCTATGCTTAAAATCATGTTGATGTTATCGAACATTCTTAAAATAAGCTATAGACCAAAGCATATGTGACTATCTAGAATCAACAAGCTAGTATTTTCCTACAGAATTGAGATTACTAGTTAAAATTTCAACGGGTTCCTCACATATAAAGAAATTAATTAATAATGATTACAGTAATTAAAGCGGATTGGGGAAGTTCAAAGGATGAGTGTTGATGGCTTCCCATAAACAAGTTTTAACTTACTTTTTTTTTTTTTAATGTTTGAGGGTGGGGATGGGTGTTGAGAAACCTTGAAGAAAGAAAAGAAAAAACAAAAATTTGCATCGTCCTTCTAATGTTTAGTCCAAGGAAGCATTTTGTATTAGGGCTACCCACTCACTCCCAAAGATTGTCGAGTACTAACCCATATCTTATATTACTTTTGATGATAACAAATAAATGCATATACTAATGAGTATATATTAAGTTATATGTGAAGGCAAGCTCTCAACATGACAACGTGTATCAAGGCCCTCAAGATACTAGACCTCAAGACCTCAAGGTATCAAGACTTGAAGACATTACCATGATTCCAAGCATCAAAGACTTGAAGATATCAAGCATACAAGACAACGTGAAGATGCTAAAGATTGTCTACATGAAGTCTAAATGAATACCTATGGTGTCGAGTTATTTGTAACAAGCACACATGTTGCATTCACAACACAACATCATCATGCATTATTATTAGTATTAGAGTATCATTATTAACCTAGTATGACTCTAGGTGCTGCCCATTGATAATGCCTTATAACCCAAAGTGTGTTGGCTATGCCAAGCCACAACCATTGCTCAGTTAAGCTACGGGAATTTTTGTCACACCCCGTTTCATACAGAACCGGATCGGTGACCGAATTAACACTTGTTAATCCCAAACCTACCAGGATCATCTGATATAGTAACCATAGCACAACATACACACACACACACACACACACACTGAGTCAAGCAAATCCTATATTTCAATAGAAGTCTTACATGCACATACTTATAAATACCCCAATACTCTTTGATACGACCCAATTAATCACCCTATAAGGTAAGAACACGTGGTATCCAAACGAAGGACACATGTCACCCACCTGAGAGAGGTCGTAAGAATTTTAACCGCGTAAACCACGTGAGGAGAAGATACCTGAATAGGGAATATTCCCCACAGGGGAAATAACACGTATCCGAGTAAGACTCGAGAAGGGAAAAAGGCGGACTCGAGGGGGACTCCCAAAAAGGAAACCCTAGACCCTAAGTAATATAAGAGAGGGCCTGAAAGGAGAGGAGAGGTAGGTCCACACACCATTACTCTTGTGAAAACACTATTCCATCGATCTCTAACTTGGGTGTCGGGGGACTAACACCGGGGATACCTCTGGGCCTCTGCCTTCTATCCTTGTGCAGGTTTAGCTCCTCTGGCAGATTTTCGGCGGTAGCAGATTGGCACCATCTGTGGGAACGATAGTAATGGTGGGGAGAACCTACAATCGTAAAAAAATAAAAGCAACGCCGAATATAAATATGAATAAGGGAGAACCTTTAGAAGGGTTCCCTCCCTCGACGGACATCAGGGAAGAACAGAGAAACAATGATTTGGAAGGTTTTGTGAGGGACCAGTACTCGATCGGACATCCGGTGCGCAGGGATAGCAATCCTCCCCCTCCTAGGGCATAGGAATATGTGAGGAGGGAGCAGTTTGACGCCCTTCAGGAGAAGTATGACCGAATGATCGAGACAATGAAAGAGGTCTCCAAAGCCGTCTCTTATAAGGCCAGTGGAGCAGTGCGAGGCTCCCATGTCCAGCCAGAGCGACTGCAAGATGAGGACCAGAGTAGCTCAGGATCGATAAGGTCTAGCCAGAATCCTCGAAACTGAGTGATGAGGGAAATCCCCGCACCCAAAGAAAGAGCGTGCCGCATCACGGGAGCTGGGAATGAAGAACTGCGCCAAGGGGACAAATAGTTACGTGACTTAGGGTTGAAGCAGATGATCCTAGACCTGAAGGACGAGATCCAAAAGGTAGAAGAAAACCAGAAGGGAACTCACGAGCCGGACCTTACCAATGACATGGCTCTAGCTGATGAAGTCATAAGGGACCTACTCCCGATTGGTTTTTGTCTGCCCAAATATGATATCTACAACGGGTCTGGAGACCCCGTCGATCATATGGAAGGCTTTAAGGTTACGATGCAGTTCCACCGAGTCTCAGAAAACATCATGTGTCGAGCCCTGCCTTTGATGTTCAGAGGAACGACAAGGTTATGGTATAACCGCTTGCCGACGAAATCGATCACAACTTCAACGATTTGAGTTACTTCTTCGTGAAGGGATTCTCCAGTAGCCAACCCCTTCAGAAGACCATGTTGAACCTGACCAACGTAAAACAATATGAAGGAGAGTCACTGTGAAACTATATGAAGCACTTCCAGCAAGAAAAGATCACGATCAGAGGTCTAGACCCGAAAGAAGAGTTTTTTAGCTCTTTGCTGGGAGACGTCAAGGACAAAGAGCTAAAAAGGTCTTTGGCGAAGCATACACCAAGGAACCTAGCTGAGTTAAGGGCTCGGTGTGATAAGTACATCCAGATGGAAGAAATCCTTCAAGCCGATGAAGAAGCTAAAGAGAAGATGGGGAGGAAAAGGATCTCAAGAGGCGATAACAAACCTTCCGAAGAGGGTAAAAGATGAAAATCCGAACGTGGTCGGGCACCCAGTCCACTAAAGAAGTTCGAGAAATACGCGCCCCTGAACTAGAAACGAACGGATGTGCTAATACAGATAAAGGACTCCTCAGATGCCAGAGACATGAAGTGGCCAGGGAAGATGGGACAACACCCTGAGAGATGCAATATGGACAAATATTGCCACTTCCATAGGGTCCACGGTCACGACACTGAAGATTGTTGGCACTTGAAGGGGGAAATAGAAGGAATGATCCAAAGAGGGTATCTAGGCTGATTCGTAGATCGCGAAAAGGAGGATGCCCAAGATGGTAATGACCACAGGGACAACCGTTGAAGATACAGCAGAGGCCGCCATGAAAGGAGGTGGCCAGACCGCAGAGGCAATCAGGAACGGCAAAGGGACCGAACACCCGAGGAAGTCAACCATCACCTTCGGGATGATCATAAAAGCCCAACTAGGGTTATAGCGACAATCTGTGGAGGCCTAGCCACTGAAGAAAGTTCAATCTCGGCTAGAAAAGGAAAAGCCTATGCGCAAAGCGTGCATATGGCTGAATGGTCAAATAAGAAGGCGAAGACGGAGACGGTTATTTTCTTCTTGGATGACGACCTAGAAGGGGTGCACACGCCACACGATGATGCCCTAGTAATCACCATGACCATAGCCGATTGCAGAGTAAAAAGGATCTTGGTGTTAACAACAGTTTAGCTGATATTCTGTTCCTTGAAGCTTTCCAGAAGATGGGCCTGGATGAGGGAAAGCTGAAGATGGTTGAACACCTGTTGCAAGGATTCTCTGGTGGCCCGGTTAAAGTTGAGGGATCGATTGAGTTTCCAGTAAGAGCTGGTACTGGAGACTGCCAGGTAACGTCATGATCAACTTCCTGGTAGTAGGCATTACTTCGGCGTACAATGCCATACTAGGGAGAGTTAGTTTAAACCTGCTAAAGGCTGTCGTCTCCACACCACACCTCAAGATGAAGTTTCCAACTAAGAACGGTGTCGGTGAATGTTGAGGCGATCAGGAGGCATCCCGAAGGTACTACGCCACCACCTTATGGGGAAAAAAAAGGCAGGCGAGGAGCTCCGGATAGAAGATTTACGCGACGACACTAGTTATCAAAGGGAAACCGGCTGAGGAGCTGGTACAAGTTGAAGCCGAAGAGGGGGATAATACTCACCACTTCCAAGTGGGGGCTACAGTGCCAAGGAAACAACAAAAAAAACTCATCTCATTCCTCTGAGACAATTCCGACATCTTCGCCTGGTTAGCCTTAGACATGTTGGAATAGACCGAGAAGTACTAGAGCATCATCTGAGTGTCTCGACTAAGAAGTCGGTACAGTAGAAGAAGAGGACCTTCTCCCCTGAAAGGCAGCAGAAGATAGATGAAGAGGTAAAGAAGTTACTGACGGCCCAGTTCATCTGTGAAATCCAATACCCGGAGTGGATATCCAATGTGGTGATGGTCCCGAAGGTAAATGGGAAATGGAGGATCTACATCGACTTCACCGATCTGAACAAGGCCTACCCAAAGGATGGCTACCCCCTATCGAAAATAGACCTCCTCATCGATGTCATAGAAAGACACGAGGCACTGAGCTTTATGGACGTGTACTTGGGTACAATCAGATCAAGATGTTTGAGGCTGATGTCCCGAAGACATCCTTCGTGACCGAGGAGGGGTTGTACTGCTATGAAGTCATGCCCTTCGGGCTAAAAAATGCAGGGGTCACCTATCAAAGGTTGGTGAATAAGATCTTCAAGGGGATGGTCAGAAAAACCATGGAAGTATACGTAGATGATATGATCATGAAAAGCCTGAAGGCAGAACACCATATTCTAGACTTAGAAAAGGTGTTCCAGGTGCTGAGGTAGTATGACATGAAGCTAAACTCGACGAAGTGTCCATGCGGAGTAACATCGGGTAGGTTCCTCGGCTTTATTGTCTCAGAGAGGGGAATTGAAGCCAATCCGATGAAAATATAGGCCATTCGACATATGAGGTCACCGCAGAATGTGAAGCAAGTCCAGGAGCTAATAGGCAGAGTCACCGCCCTGGGACGGTTTATGTGTCGGTCAGCTGACAAGTGCCTCATTTTCTTCAAAGCCTTAAAGGGATCCAAAAAGTTTAAATAGACGGAGGAATGCAAAAAGTCCTTTGAACAACTGAAGGAGTACTTGGCCGTGCCCCAGCTACTGACGAAGCTAGACGCCGGGGATACCTTGCAGTTATACCTGGCTGTATCGGCGGTGGCAGTAAGTACAATATTGATGTATGAAGAAGGAAGGCAACAACGGCCAATATATTATGTTAGCCAAACCCTGCTAGATTCCAAAACAAGATACAGAAAGACAGAAAGTGGCGTACACCCTGATAACAGTGGTAAGAAAGCTGAGGCCCTATTTTCAATTACACACGGTATGCATGCTCACAGACCAGCCCCTGAAGAAGATACTGCAGAGGCCGGATATGTCTGACCACCTGGTAAATTGGGCCATAGAGTTAGGAGAATTTGGCATCTAGTACAAACTAAGAACCATAATAAAAGCATAGGCCCTAGCAGACTTTATAATTGAGACAATGCTCCTCGATGATCCCCAGGAGTTTTTCGAGGCCCGAGCAGAAATACCTGGACATTGTATGTGGATGGTTCCTCTAACAGTGCGAGAAGCGGCACAGGGATCATAGTGGTCAACTCCGAAGGTTTCAAGATCGAGTATGCCCTATAGTTCGACTTCGATGCCTCCAAAAATGAAGCGGAGTACAAAGCACTAATAGCCAAAATTAATTTGGCACGGGCTTTGATGGTACAGGAGTTAGTGGTACATAGCGACTCCCAGCTCATGGTATGACAGGTGAATGGAGACTACGAAGCCAAAGAACAAAGGATGGTTGAGTACTTAAAGATGGCGCGAGAGAGAATAACAGCCTTCAAGTAGTTTGAGGTAAGGCAGGTGCCATAAGAAGAGAATGCTAGTGTGGACGCATTATTGCGGTTGGCCACCTCTGACATCACGGACCTTGGACGATCGGTGTATTTTGAAGTGTTACCCCAACCAAATACCGAAAGACCCCAAGAGGTGTTATCCGTTGGCGAGAACGAACCTAGCTGGATGGATGCCATAATCAGGTACTTAAAAGAAGGTGTACTCCCCAAAGATAGGGACGAGGCAAGGAAGATACAAATGTGGTCAGCATGCTTCATACTAAAAGACGAGACACTGTAGAAGATAGGGTTTACTACACCATACCTCAAATGCCTGAACCATGTCGACGCTGAGTAGGTACTCCAAGAAGTACATGAAGCATATGTGGCCAACATCTTGGAGCCCGGGCCTTAGCCCACAAAGTGCTGAGGTAGGGCCTATTCTGGCCAACCATGAGGAGGGATGCAGAAGAGTTCGTTAGGAAGTGTGTTAAGTGCCAGATGTTTACCCCCATCCATCGGCAGCACTTTATTGAGCTTTCCTCCCTGTCAAGCCTAGTACCATTGACCATGTAGGGAATGAACATCTTAGGCCCGTTCCCCCTGGCGACGAGGCAAAGAAATTTTGTTATGATAGCAGTAGACTACTTCACGAAGTGGGCAGAAGCCGAAGCTCTGGTGATGATAACCGAAAAGAACGTAAGGGACTTCTTCGAGAGAGTGGTGGTCTATCAGTCAGAATCCCCCGGGTGGTAGTAATGGACAATGGAACTCAGTTCGCCAATCTAACTTTTGGCTTATTTTGTGAGGCCCTCGGCAATCACAGGAAAACATCCATCGGTTACCCATCAACCAATGGATTAACTAAGGTAACCAATTGTACGCTTCTCCAAGGAATAAAGAAGCGACTGGATGATGCCAGGGGATTATGGGAAGAAGAGTTACTCAACATCCTCTGGGCCTACCGCACAACTGAGAGATTCGTCACCGAGGAAACACCATTCATTTTAACTTACGGCACCAAAGCTATGCTCCCAGTGGAAATAGGAGCCATGACCCATCGGATTCAGTACTACGATGAAAAAGAAAATGATAAAGGGCTTCGAGCAAATCTTAAACTCCTACGTGAAGTGCGAGAACTGTCGAGAGAAAGGATTGTAGCATACCAGCAAAGGGTTGCGAGACATTACAATGCAAAGATCCGAAGGAACGAGTTCAGAGTGGGTGACCTCGTCCTCAGAAGAACGAAGATATCAGACCCAAGGCATCAAGGGAAGCTAGCTCCGAACTGGGAAGGGCCTTATAGAGTCTCAAGGATAATACAATCGGGGTCCTATCACTTGAAGACTATAGGGGGAGAAATGGTACCTCGATCATGGAACTCAAAGAACTTGAAGAAATTCTATTAGTAGTAACATGCCTAGCAGTAGTAGCAGAGCACATTTACATTTAGTAGCAGAGCACATTTACATTTACTTGGTTATTCTTTTGAATTAGTCATCTTTTGAATTCCTAAGTTGTGATTCCCCATCTCAAGCTTTCCGGAGGATTTTTATTTCATATAAGCTGGTTCACGGCAATTGCCCAAATAATGGCTATGAAACGTACAACCTTCAGTTGGGGGCTCAGGCCGAAGCCAAGAAAACCTGGCCAAAGAGCTCCCACCTTGTAATTAAGATTACATGCATAAGGGCTTTGGCTTTCCTACCCTTACCTGCGAAGCCGAAGCCCTATGACAGTCCGTGCTAGGAGTTAATTATCATTAAATCAATAAAAAATAGTAATGACAAGGTGAGAGCTGGATTGCACCAAGGGCAAGGATCGTCCTGACCAATGCTGCACCTCGGCCCTCCATCAGGCCGTGCTGCCAGCTAAGCCCCTCATCAGGCCACGCATCCACCTCGGCCCCTATCAGGCTGTGCTGCCACCTCGGCCCTCCTTTAGGCCGTGCTGCCACCTCGGCCCTCCATCAGACCGTACTACCACCTCGGCCCTCCATTAGGATGTGATGCCACCTCGGCCCTCCTTCAGGTCGTGCTACCACCTCGGCCCTCCATCAGGCCATGCTGCCACCTTGGCCCTCCATCAAGCAGTGCTGCCACCTCGGCAACCCTTCAGGCCATGCTACCACCTCGGCATTCCATCAGGCCGTGCTACTACCTCGGCCCTCCATTAGGCCGAGCATCCACCTTGGCCCGTCATCAGGTCGCGCATCCACCTCGGCCCCTCATCAGGCCACACATCCACCTCAGCCCCTTTTTAGGCCGTGCTACCACCTCGGCCCTCCTTCAGGCCGTGCTACCACCTCTACATCCCATCAGGTCACGCTGCCACCTCGGTATCTTCTCAGGCCGTGCTACTACCTAGGCCCTCCATCAGGCCGTGCTGCCACCTTGGCCCTCCATCAGGCCGTGCTACCACCTCGGCCCTCCATCAGGCCGTGCTGCCACCTCGATCCTCCATCAGGCCGTGTTGCCACCTCGAACCTCATCAGGCTATGCTGCCACCTCGGCCCTCAATCAGGCCGTGCTATAGGTCACCTAGGCTTGACTAACCTATCACCTCGGCTCGGCACAGTCAAGTAATGCACCCACCTTGTAATTAAGATTTTACTTGCATAAGGGCTTCAGCTTTCCTACCCTTACCAGCGAAGCTGAAGCCCTATGACAGTCCGTGCTTGGAGTTGATTGTCGTTAAATCAATAAAAAATAGTGATGATAATAAAAAGGCACGAAGGAATCTGAAAGAAGAAAGGAATTTCATTCATCAAAGAAGCCCAAAGGCATAAATTACATGAAGGCCATAAGGTCTAAGTTCAAAAGATACAAAAAAGAGACCCGAAGGCATTTTGTTCATCAAGGGGCTTCGGTCGAGAGAACAGCTTTGCCATCGATGGCACCTGGGACATCTCGGTCTGAATCGTCATGACCAAGAGTAAGGGGGACTTCGCAGGGCCTCTAAACCTCCTCCTCGTCACCACTCTCTTCAAGCTCGGTCACCTGAGTAGCCACAGTGGTAGGGGCCAAAGCAGCCCCGACCTCATCCTAGAAAACAAGGACACCATCCTCGAAAGACACCTCCATATAATGCTTGAGAACCCAGTCACGGACTTCGATCGAGCCCATCATGTATCCGGGAGTAGCGGCCTACTTAACTTCTTTATAGAAGTCTTCGAAAGCCTTGTACATTTCAACCCCTCAGGCTTCCACTTCTTCAATCCTCGTAGGTATTTGAGATCTAACCTTCGAGAGTTCCCGATCATGCTCCTGTCGAACCTGAAGGAGCTCAGTCTCCAGATGCTCTACCTTCTCCAGTAGAACAGAACGCTCATTCTCTAGGCTCACCTTCTCCAGCTCAGATCTCTCTAAGTCCCGAGCCATAGCCTCAACTCGGTTGATTAGCTGGGCAAGTTGGTTCTGGGCCTGAAACATTTATAAAAATAAGAGCGATAGAGAAGGAAACTTGAAAGTCGAAGATCGAAGGAATCTTACCCCTACCATGTAGAAGCATGCGCTGGTCACCATGGTTGAGGTTCCTTGCTTCTGGGGATCGGAAACATCCCTTAGAAGGTTCCCCTTCAGCACCAGTTCCCAAGACACCCTTCCAACGGTGAAAGTGTCATCCTCCTTCATGGACTAATCAGGGATGAAGGCACGTTCGCACCTGCCTCGTTTTGGTGATGGACTCTATGGATGAATGTTTGATAGAGGCTCGGTCGGGGCAGAGGCATCTTGGTCTTGGGTGGTGAGGGCCTGAATGGCACCTTCGGTAGGGTCCCGTGCAAGACCCCTCTTCCTCTTAGAATAATGATCGGTCAGCTTAGAAGATGGAACCCTCCTTTTATCCTTTTGCTTTTGTTTCTGCCTCTGCTGCTGCTCCCTCGCTCGGGCCTCTCTCGCGTGGGCCTCCTTCGCCTGTGCTTGCCTCGCGACTGCTGTTGCTCTAACATCTGCCCTGGAGAGTTACATTGCATAGGGGAAACAAAGGTTGGCATTAGGCAGAAGGAGACAAAGCAAGAATGGAATCGGGTGACCCTAACTCACCTGGGATAAGCTCGAACCGAAATAGGACGGTGTCCAATTGAAGACTATTAGACTCGACTGGTGGACTCTGGGGCTTGAGTTTTGCCAATGCCAGTGACTCTGCATTCACCCCAAAGAGGGAGGGCACGGAATTAACATCCTTCAGGTCGGGAATGTCCCAGACATTACCGATGGGGAAACCCTCGGACGATCTCACAAATAAATACTTGTGCTTCCGACAGTGGATCAACGAAGGATACCCATTCAACAACCTAATGTCCTTTCGAGGGCTAAAGTAATACAAGCTTGAGTCCCCTTTACTAGCTCCGAGGGACAGACAAATGAGGAAAAGAGGAAGGAAGATGGGCTTCCAAATCTGACAAAAGTACACTATGAAACTAAGGATCTGTCGCCACCCATTCGGAGTCAGCTGGGCTGGGCAGATGCCATAGAGCCGAAACACTTGGATGAAGAAAGGGTGTAGCGGAAGCCAGAGCCCTGCCTTGAAGGAATCTTGGTAGAAGTAGAGTTCACCTGGGCTCCTATAACTGGCCCTATCGGTAGGCCTTGGGAACTGAAGGTCGAATTCACTTGGGTACTACAGGACACCCTAAGCTCATCGAGTTCTACCTCGAACATGTAGATACTATGTCCCTAGCCTCTATAGGAAGAGACTCATTTGTCTGGGCTCGGGTTTCAAGAACCCTTCCATAATATCTTCCACGCTCAGACCACCTGCGGGTCCACGAGGTGTAGCAGTGGAGGAGGAAACACGAGATGAATGGGACTCTAAGGATGAACCTGAGGACATGCCTTAGACATTTCTGGGAATGCGATGTCTCGGGTTAGAGATAATCCCCTCAGAGGACGAGGGCCTACTACTGAATGAGCTAGATATGGAACTTACTGATGACGATGGATGTGGAAAACTGAAGATGAAGGAAAGAGTGCTAGACCGAAGGTTGATGTCTCTGGGAAAAGTGACAAAAATGAGGGGGTCTCACTTTATATAGGCAAGGTAATGACGATCCGATTACTCGAGGCCATTAATGATCCCGACAAGTCATCAATGCTGATTCCCGAGGCACTCTAGGTAAGACGAGTGACATGTCACTCGAGTCGGAGACACGAGTAGTGCATTGCGAAGGCTAAAGGACCGAAGGTCAAATCCTCAGTTGGGTGCTCTGGCTAAGGCCGAGCAGATCTGACCGAAGGTCAAAACCTCAGTTGGGGGCTCTAGGCTAAGGCCGAACAGACCTGACCGAAGGGTAAAACCTTGATTGGGGGCTCTAGGCTAAGGCCGAGCAGACCTGACCGAAGGGTAAAACCTTGATTGGGGGCTCTAGGCTAAGGCCGAGTAGACTTGACCAAAGGTCACCACCTCAGTTGGGGGCTCCAGCTTGGGCCGAGCAGACCTGACCGAAGGTCACCACCTAGGTTAGGGCTCTGGGCTCAGGCTGAGCAGACTTGATCGAAGGTCACCACCTCGGTTGGGTGCTCCGGCTAAGGCCGAGCAGACCTGATCGGAGGTTAAAACCTCAGTTGGGGGCTCTGGACTAAGGCCAAGTAGACCTGACCAAAGATCACCAACTTGGTTGGGGGCTCTAGCTAAGGTCAATTAGACCTGGCCGAAGGTCAAAACCTTTGTTGGGGGCTCTAGCCTAGGCCGAGCGAACCTGATCTAAGGTCAAAACCTCGGTTGGGGGCTCTGGGATAAGGCCAAGTAGACCTGATCTAAAGTCACCACCTAGGTGTGGGCTTCGGCCAAGGCCGAGCGAACCTGATCGAAGGTCAAAACCTTGATTGGGGGTTCTATCTAAGGTCGAGCAGACCTGACTGAAGGTCGCCGCCTAGGTTGGGGCTCTGCCTAAGGCTGTGGACCTGATCGGAGGTCTTGGTTTCAAGACGAAGGCCATGACTGAAGGTTGAAGGGGAGCACAAAAGAGGAAGGAAGTCACTTCCACTGAAAGAGCTTCCTAGTGGAAGTAAGGGGGCTATGATACGACCCAATTAATCACCCTGTAAGGTAACAACACATGGTATCCAAAGGAAGGACACATGTCACCCACCTGATAGAGGTTGTAAGAATTCTAACCGCACAAACCACGTGAGGAGAAGATACCCGAATATGAAATATTCCCCATAGGGGAAATAGCACGTATTCGAGTAGGACTCGAGAAGGGAAAAAGGCAGACCCGAGGGGGACTCCCAGAAAGAAAACCCTAGACCCTAAGCACTATAAGAGAGGGCCTGAAAGGAGGGGAGAGGTAGGTCAATACACCATTACTCTTGTGAAAATACTATTCTGCCGGTCTTTAACTTGGGCGTCGGAGGACTAACCCCGGGGATACCTCCGGGCCTCTGCCTTTTATCCTTGTGCAGGTTTAGCTCTTCTGGTAGATTTTCAGTGGTAACACTCTTGATATCCAAATTGTATTACGTAATACATTTACATTTGGGCCCGTAGGAGTGATATATACACAAGAAATACAATTTCAACATCCAGCGTACAAAAGGGATAACATTTCCAAAATAATAAAAAATAATCCTATGTAGCTATCAGTGTTGTTGTCCCGTAACACAACACTCGCATGGACACTCAGCCCAGTGCCTAAGATCTTCAGGGACCCACTAGTCCTTGACTCAAAACTCCATGGTGGGTCTCGGTTTTAGTTCCTTTGCTGGATAATCTGCAAGATCATCTAAAAATGGTGTACATATGAGATGAGCTCACTAGCCCAGTAAGTGAAAAGAAAGACCAAACAAGTATACGCAATACAAATAAACCTATATGCATGCAATTCATTTTATTTTCTTAATCCACCAAAACAACAATTCTAAGTTATAGGTCATGTGCTACTCACAACCACAGTGCGTGTATGCTTTAGGTACGAGCCACGAGCCCCATCCTATAATACGCCCATAGGGAGAAGGCCAGTCGTGAGTATCAAAAAAATTAAATTGCTATTCCTCAGTGATATTAAAATAAATTATTGTTTCTCAGCGACATTAAAGTAAAGTGGGTCTTGCCCTGCATTAAATTAAAAGCAGTACGACTGGCCCTCTTTTTATATCAACAAAGTTGTTAACAGTCCCAATGATCAGCCAGGCATACTTCTAACCGCCACCGTTGGTACACGACATCGGGCTTCCCCCCAATGATGTACCCAACTCCTAAACCTTTGTTAGGAAGGGTCGTAGCACAGGGATATATCATTCCTAACAGCATACTCCTATATAAGATAGTACGACTGTATAGTGACATTGCGTCCCATTCCACGGGCCATTAATGCATTCGTGTCCAAGCCAACTATGGCATCTAGTCTAAAAAAGCATCATATTCAATAGTTTAAAGTCATCCATCTCATATCATAAGCAAGAATAGGCATTTAGCAATTAAAGATATTAGCATGTCAAATCATAAATGAATTTCATAATACACATGTCAATGCATACAATGGTATTCATGGATGACTAGTCTATACAATAATGATATATGACATGGCTAGTCTACAACTAGAATGAAATGATACAATGTCCTCTTCCCACTTACCTGTTTGTATACGAAGATCACCCTTGGTATGAGGAAGATCCGACGTGGGATGACGAGAGTTACTAAGACAACCTATCATAAAAAGAGTTGGGTTTAGTATATCTCTACTTTATGCTCATAATCAACGAGATATGATGATCCCAATGTATTTAGAATCACTAGAGAAGATTACCAAATAAATTTGAGCCCAATTGGGACTTGAGAAGTCGGATTGGTGGGTCAACCAACAAGCAAGGCACCCACTAATCCTCGTTGCTTGGACCAATGGTCCAGGAGCAACAGGCCAGGTCACCCATTGGTCTTGCTCATCGATCGAGCTAGTAGCTTTGCCTAGACCAACAGGCCAAGAGTGGTGGGCCAAGTCAACCACGGGTCTTGCTCATCGGTAGAGCTAGCAGTCCACCTAGGACAGGCGGGCGCTAGATTGGTGGGTCTGACCATTCCCAGGCACCTACCAATCAAAACTTGGATTTTGTTATTCTCTCCCATTCTTCATCTCACCTTAGGGAAACCACCACGGGTCAATTCGATTGCATTTTCCATAAATCTAAGGCTCCAAATCATGATTCCAACATAGATAAGGTTCATCCAAAGTCTTAGCGTGGACCTTACCTCTTTGCTCAATAACACCTCAAAACACCAAATCTTCTCTTTAGCTCAAGAGATCAACAAATGCTTCACAAATCTTATAAGTCTTCCTCTAAATCCTTCATAAAAAATATATAGGACCTTTATTAAACCTTAGATTCACATTTTCAAGAGATAATAACAAGATCCAAAGGATTGCTACCCAAATCGAAGGGTTTCACTTAGGGTTTCATACGGGTTTAAGGAATATGGAATTTACTCACCTCAAATCATAGATCTCGAGATGAGGAGCATTAATTTGGCATCAAAATCGAAAGATTCAACCTCAACGATGCACAATGACCATTTTCTCCCCCATTTCTTCCTTTTTCCCTTCTCTCTCCTTTTCTCTCTCTTTTTTACTTTTCTCACCCACTGTGTAAAACAATAAATGTAGGGAAAGAAAGGTAATAAATTCTATTTATAGTGGGGTCAAAATATCTAAAGATCAGAGTGGTAGGTCACACTGGTGGGTCCAACCCACTAGTCGGCCAAAACTTAGCTGAATCATTAGGATTTTCGATGGGGCTCGGCCCCCAACATGTATTTCACTTGGTAACTGATTAACACATGTACTTCATACAAAATATGGCTACGTACCTTTATTATGTGTACATGGCCCGGTGATACATGTAAATGTATAGCTTGGGCACATGGACTTCTCTAGGCACCGACTCCAACTTGTCTGGCCAACCTGAGGTCAAAGTCACCCTTGCCATCATGTTCTATAAGGTACTGCCTCGGCTACCTCGGGTTTAGGTCCTACAAGATCAAATCAAACCAACCGGAAAATTAGACTTGGTTTAGAGAGTAGGGTATCACATTTACCCCCATTTATGAAAATTTCGTCCTCAAAATTGTAGTACCTTGTTGTCCGAAAAAATGGGGATACTTGGCTTGGATGTCATCCTCTTTCTCTCAAGATGCTTCCACAAATGAATGATTGACCCATCAAACTTTCACAAAAGCGATAAAGCAATTACGAAGAGTCTAAAATTTTAATGGGTTGTTCTTCGTAGGTTATATCAACTTCTAAATATTTAGGTTCCATGGGCAGCATATGTGATGGATCATAGATGTACCTCTTCAGCATAGACATGTGGAACATATTGTGAACATTGCTGAGGGAAGGTGAAAGAGGCAATATGTACCCTACGGAGCTAACTCGAGCCAAGATCTCAAATGGGCCAATATACCTTGGACATAGCTTGCCCTTCCTGTTGAATCTATGTAACCCTTTAGTAGGAGAGATTTTGAGAAACACCTTCTCCCCTTCTTAGAATTTCATATCTTTCTTACGGTTGTCTGTATAGCTCTTTCGATGTGATTGGACTACTTTAATTTTTTCCCAAATGACATCAACCTTGTTACATGTTATCTGTATCATTTCTGATCCAAGCATTCATCATTCACCTACTTCATCCCAATATAGGGGCGTTTTGCACTTTTTGCCATATAATGCCTCATGGAGCCATCCCAATTGTGGCATGATAGCTATTATTATAATCAAACTCCATAAGAGGAATGTATTCTTCCCAACTACAGTACTCAGATTCACTTGTGTCCATCATTTTATGGATGAAAAGCAGTACTCAGATTCACTTGTGTCCCCAAGGTTTGTTGGAGACTCTTCCAGAATCTAGATTTGAATCTCGGGTCTCTATCTGACACAATGCTTACCGGTACTCTATATAAATAGACTATGTTATCCATATAAAGTTGGGTTAACTTGTCCATGGAGTAATTGGTCCTGATTGGAATAAAATGAGCAGTCTTGGTAATTCTGTCAACTACCACACAAATTGCATCCATTCCCTTGGGTGTACGGGGTAGTCCTGTGACAAAATCCATGGTGATCCTATCCTACTTCCACTTCGGTATGAGGAGTGGCTGTAAAGTACCATATAGTTGATGTCTTTCTGCCTTGACCTTCTGACACATGAGACATTTTGCTACATACAAGGCAATAGTGGTCTTCATTACTGGCCACTAATAGCTTTGTTTAAGATCTTTATACATTTTGTACTTTCAAGATGAAGTGAGTATTCAGAACTGTGTGCTTCCTTCACAATCTTATCTTATATCTCCATGTCATCGGGCACACATAATTAGTCCCGAGATAGTAATGCCCCATCATTGGCCATTGTGAAGTCAGGGTCTTTCATTGTCTACTATTGAATCTTCAGCCTGATCCTTTATAACTCAGGATCCAAAGATTTTTTTACTACCACATCTTATCTAATGGATGGATGTACCTACAACGCTGACAAGGATATAGTTAACTGCTTAACATCTCTGGTTGATGTTTAAGCTCAAAGGTTTCTCCTTCATATAGAAGGATTTCATCCATCAACATCGCCTCTTGTATAAGCTGTGGACTGACAGCTAAGTACGGAAGTGAAACTGTTTAGGCCTTTCGACTTAACGCATTAGCCACCACATTAGCCTTACCCGGGTGATACTAAATATCACAATCATAGTAAACCATCTTCTTTGCCTCATATTTAAATCTCTTTGGTGAAGAAGTACTTAAGGCTTTTGTGATCACTGTATATTTCACACTTTTTCCTATATAGATAATAACGCCAAATCTTCAAGGCAAAGATGACTGCTGCCAATTCTAAATCTTGAGTGGGGTAGTTCTTCTCATACTCCTTGAGTTGCTTAGATGCATGTACTACCACCTTGCCATGTTGTATAAGAACACAGCCCAACCTGATCTTAGATGCATCAATATAAACTGTCATCTCACCTGTACCATTTGGAATGGTCAATGTGGGAGCTAACACTAACCGTTTCTTCATCTTGTGGAAACTATTTTCACACTTTTCTAACCATTCAAACTTTACACATTTCCTGGTCAACTTAGTTATTAGCGTCGAAATTCGAGATAAATTTTCAATAAAGCGCCGGTAGTAGCCTGCTAAACCCAAGAGACTTCTAATTTCTATTACATTCTTAGGTGCCTCCCACTCTACTACAACTTTTACTTTGTCTGGGTCCACTTCGATCCCATTCTCAGACACCATGTGTCCTAGGAATCCTTCTTGCTTGCGCCAAAATTCACATTTACTAAATTTGGCATATAACTACTGTTTTCTTAATTTTTGTAGCACCATCCTCAAGTGTCTTGCATGTTCTTCTTCCAACTTCGAGTAAATCAGGTTGTCATCAATGAAAATGATGACCCACTTATCAAGGACATCATGAAATACCTATTTCATCAAATCCATGAAAGCAGCTGGTGCATTGGTTAGCCCGAAAGACAGCACTAAGTATTCATAATGACCATTCAGAAAAAGCTATCTTTAGTATATCACTGCTCTTTATCTTGAGCTGGTAGTAACCCGATCTAAGATCAATCTTTGAAAACACCTTAGCACCATGCAGTTGATCAAAGAGATCATCAATGCTTGGTAATAGATACCAGTTCTTAATGGTTAACTTGTTCAGTTTTCAGTAATCAATGCACATACACAGACTTCTATCCTTCTTCTTGACAAATGAGACTGGTGCACCCCAAGGTGAGACACTTGGGTATACAAACCCTTTTTTCAACAAATCTTGCAATTGTGACTGTAGCTCTTTTAATTTGGCTGGTGCCATTCTATACGGAGCTTTAGACACTGGGGCAGCTCCAAGAATCAGATCAATGGCAAACTCCAGCTCTTTATCAGGTGGAAACTAAGTTTGATCATCTAGGAAAATATCAGGGAATTTCTTGACCACTTCCAATTCCTCTAACAGAGTAACCTTTGCATCCTCATCCAGTACTGATGCAAGGTAGTCTGAACATCCTTCGTCTAATAACTTCATCTCCTACAATGTAGAGATGACAATCTTTCTAGGTTGTCTTGACCTTTCAGCTTGATATATAAGCTCTACTCCTTCATCATTCTTCATCTTAACTTTTTTTTTAGCACACATCATATTTTCTCGATGAGCCAACAACCAATACATACCCAGAATGACATCAAAATTCTACATGTTGAATTTGATAAGCTTGGCATCCAGTTTTTTCCCACTAATCTCAATTGAACACGACCCACATAATTCTTTCAACTGTTCTACCATGCCTATAGGAGTGCTAACCGCTAACTTGCATTCTAAGGTCTTAGATGGCACATTAAGCTTCTTACTAAATCTCTTAGACACAAATGAATGCGAAGCTCCAGAGCCGAACAAGACATTTGCAGGTATACCTGATACAGAGAGGACACCTAGCATTATATTGCATATAAGTATAATAGGTTACTCAAATTTTTAATCACAAGGTCTTTTAATTAAAGTATACCTACTACTACT
This sequence comes from Macadamia integrifolia, assembly GCF_013358625.1. Lineage (NCBI taxonomy): Eukaryota > Viridiplantae > Streptophyta > Magnoliopsida > Proteales > Proteaceae > Macadamia > Macadamia integrifolia. The sequence continues at coordinate 22,412,270 of NC_056561.1, read as the reverse complement.
TCTGTATTGGCTTCAGACTCCTCAGCTGTTAGGGTATACATCCTTCCCTGAGGTTGGTTTTCCTAAGTCAATGTAGGTCTATGAACAGGGGGCGGAATAGGCAGTGCCGTTGCTGGGTACCGGCAATCCTTGGCGAAGTGCCTGTATAAATGACAATTATAACATCGGCTTGGAAATGTCTGAATCGGAGTGGAAGCTCTCTGTACTGATCCTGGTGCAGCTAGAGGATGAGGGAGTCTCGAATCCATAGGCAACACACTAGTGTTCGGGCGAAATGATGTAGTGCCTGGCCCATAAGCTAGTCGAGAAGGATAACCCAAAGGCCTATAGGGCTGTCTTTAGGTGGAACTATAGGAGTATGTTCCATGAAAACTCTTACTCAGGCCACCCAAATCAGCATATGGGTTTGCCCTCTTCCACAATCTTGATGCAAGGGATGGCTCTCTTTTCTGCTCATCTTCCATTGTCTTGGCTTTTTGCACAATTTGTGCATATTCAGTTAAGTCTAACACCTCCAACACTGTACCAATAGATGTCCTCAGCCCCTTCAAAAATTTATGGGCTTTTTCCTTAGCTGTCCTCATATGGCAAGTAGTAAAATAGAACAAACTTTCAAACTATTGCTGATACTCTAGAACAATTTTGCTTCCCTGAGTTAGTACCATAAACTCTGCCTCTTTGCTATCTCTGAAGCTCTTTGGATAGTAATTTGATAAGAATAATTCCTTGAATTGTTCTCAAGTAGGCTCTGGGTGAGTTGCCATCAATATAGGCTTGGAAGCTTTCCACCAAGAGTTAGCTTTATTTATAAGTTGCAACCCTACACATATAAGCTTCTGTTCCTCTGTGCACTCTTTAATATCAAATATTTTCTCTAACTCTTGGGTCCATTGATCTGACTCCAATGGGTCATTACCCATCTTGGTGAAGATGGGTGGCATGTACTTCTTAAAAGACTCCACCACCTTTGCTGTAGTGGTGGATGGTGGATGATAAGGTGGATAGTATGAATAGGATGGATGCATCATAAATGGTGGAATCGAAGGGGTACCTCCTGGTTGATCTTGAGGTGTAATCTCTAACGGTGTTCCTCCAAGTTGTACTCCAACACCTGTCCCCACTGGAGGGTCCTATGGAGTAACTCCTCTAGGAGGTTGACCTTGTAGAGTAGGGTTCAAGTATTGTTACACAACATCCATGAAGGTTTATTGATGCTGAAAGGCCCCTTGCGACTATTGTATAAGGATCGCCACATCACCAAGAGCGATGACATATGGGGGGCCCAGAATTTCGTTCACGGGTGGGTTACCTTGAACTTCCTCTGGATCATGATCCACCTGTGATAGTGGATGTGAGGATTGGACCATGGGTCGAGGACTATAGGAAATGGGTGGTCAACCCCGAGAGGTACCACATGCATGACCACCAGATCTAGTGCATACCATGGTGTTCTGTACCTAGATTATTCCAAAATGTAAGCATTGATTGCGTGCCACAACATTTATATATATATTCACAATCAAATGCATTTCATGTCACAAGCTACATTGATACACCACACTACATAACCACCACACCCACACTTAATTACCAACACGTAGTTTGGTCTCAACACAATGATTAACTATGCAACAAAACATCCCTATTGTCATCTAATTGGGGCCTGCGAGGCATGAAATACGAGAAACTTCCAACACAGGCCAATTTGGGGCCTTGGTATTCAAACCGGTGGGTAAGACCGGCGAACAAGGTCGGGCAGGGACCCACCGATCGATGGTCCATCGGTCTCATCCGAGACCATTTAAAAAGGGGGTTTTAAAACCCCATTTCCCCACTTTCTCTTCTTCTTCTTTCCAAATTCAACAAGGGCGATTTGAGGGTTCGTTCTAACACTCTAACCCACGATTCTACTCAACAACTCATCATTTCAACTCTGCTTCATCTCCTCAAATCCATAAGTAAGTTCTCCTTCTCCCTTTTTCTCTTTGAGAATGATGTTTTTAGTGTTCTTTCATGGTAGAATCTTAGAATCTCTACTTTTGTCCCATTTTCTTCTATGGAAAGTTTGTTTCTTGACAATATGATAGTTCATTTGTGATTTCCATTGCTTATTGGTCATACTTGACCAATTGTAGAGAGAAAATCCCAACCTTTGCCCTAATTTCTCTGTTTTAGGGTTTTTCTTCTCATTTTCCCTTATTTATTTCAAATTGATGATCAAATGTTATTCTTCACTCTCATTGCACACACCCATTAGTAGAGTAGTCATTTCCATTTGTGTTTGTATAGATTTCCCTTCTTTTGACATACGTAACCCCACCTTTTATGATCAATTCTTGAGAAATTTTGGGGGTTTTCCTCATTTTCCTTCCTTTTCTTATGAATAATGGATTCAGCTATGTCCACCTCCACCAATTAGTAATATATTTGTCTCAAAAGAATTTTCTTGCAAAAATATAGAGTTTTCCCTAATTTGCTGTTTTGGGGCTCCCATTCATCCTCTCTCATTTATTTAGACTTCTTACTATGATTTTTGCCTAATGCCATCCATTCAATTGTATTTGGGCATTTAGTAGGTCCTTGCATCCATATGCTTCATTTCCCTGTATTCAATAGGCACCTTTGACTCACTTATCCTTATATACATTTCTTTACTTCTCTCAATTTCATCACTTAGCACTATTGCATTTTGGCATTGCTCATTGCACTATGGGGCTTTTATTATCCATGTCATTTTTCATAGGGATCATCCCACCCCCCTTTTTAAAATACTACTATCACATTCTTTTTATATCCCCTGTTCGTTTACTTACACTTCTCTCTTGTATTTTCAGGTTGTCTTCTAGAAAGGACAAGGAGACTGCCTCGTCCTCCAAGAGGAGGAAGCCCATTACCTTCTGGGGAAGGAATGCTGCACCCGATTCCTCTTCATCATAGGCACAGACCATAAGGAACCCCTCTGTTAATCTGATGAATTACAATAAGAGATTGTTCCACAGCTCTAAGGCGGTTGTCACCTAGTCCATCTTCTCTACAAAGCCATCATGATGGAGAAGACCGTAGTGACTGACGACTTCAGTGCTTATCAGCTGTTGGAGAGATTTCCAGCTTTGGGTTAACCGATGCTCCACCCTGACAGCCCATGGCATGAGGATCTTATTTGGTACTTCTATTGTAATTTGGAGGTCTCTTTTGAGGATGGAGAGTACTCCCTCACTAGTTTGGTGAAGGGAGTAGACATTGTTTTGACGGTGGATTTATTGGTGGCAATTCTAGATATCTCGGCTGAGGGTGCCCATTTCTACAATCCCCCATAGATCAAGGCTATGAGTCCAGGTTTTGAGCGTTGAGATGCAAGAGGGCATCTTTGAGACCATATATGGGCACAAGGTGCGTCCCTTATCCGAGACAGCTTATAATGCAGATGCCCGTATGTTTGCCCATTTGGCTCAGTTTAACCTGCTTCCCAGAGTGGGTATAGGAACTAAGTAAGCTTTATGACTGCCTACCTTGCCTACTACATTCTCGTGGCTTTGGTAGAGGGTGCTTCCCAACTTTGCCTCCCCCATGTTATGATGAAAACGATGGAATACCACACTGTTCACCCCAATGACTCCGGCTTCCCCTATGGTAGGTCACTTACCAAGGTGTTTGAGTATTTCTAGGTGGATTTGATAGGAGAGGAAGGAAAATACCCAGGAGCAAGTTCACTAAAGAGAACTTGAAGAGGATGGGGTTACTAATGCTGATGGGGGCACCACAAGAGGCTGATGAGCATGGGCCGAGAGATATGGAGGCCGAGTATGTGAGTGAGGAGGATGAAGATTATTTCCTTCACCCAGACAAGGAGGAGAATGACAAGGAGGATGTCCTATAGGAGGAGCCCTTAGAGTCTAGGGCTACAGATCCACACTTTACAGCTCCATCACCTTCCTGTGGGGCTTTTGATTTTCAGAGGTTGATGGACAACATTGGTGCCCTGAAGGAAGGGCAGGATCAGATTTCTAAGCACGTAGAGGAGAGGGTCGTCCAAGGTTTGGCGATACAGCACAGACTAGAAAGATTAGAGGCCAGTTTCAAGTACTTCACTGAGGACTTGGATAGGGTTTCTAACAAAATTACTGCCAACTTCCTCTGTGTGAAGAAAGAAGTCGCCTTAGTGAATGACAGGTTTGATGTTTACGACTATCACTTTGAGCGCACCTCACGGCCTACAGGCGGGGAAACCTTCATCGTTGATGACAATGACGATTGATAAGTGGCAGCTTCTTTCTCTACTTTCCTTCATTCCTGACCTTATCTTTCATCCTTCCCTCTATATTTGATTATGATGATTTTGATATTTAGTGGTTGTATATTCTGACATACTTTTATGGGTTGGCACTTGGTAGTATTCTGTGGATATTTATAATTTTTGGATTGTTTTACTTGCTTTGATTTATTCTGTTGTGGTTTGGTGGTGACAATGTATCACCCGGTTTGTGATTATGTTTATATATATGATTATTAGGTACACGTTGTAAAATTTTTGGAAATTCAATATACCGCCGTTATGCTGCCAAAAGTTTTATTAAATTTTTGAGTTAATGGTTTATTGAATTGATCAATGAGTCTTTTTAAGTTCTACACTCATGCATGAAATGAAATGCAAGGATTTAGACTTTTCATCTTATTACAGGTTTTAATCATTTAAAGCTTTTATGTTTACACAATCTCGGGGTCCTATTATAAGACTCTATGAGTCTAACTTGTATGTTATGTGTCGGTAGAGCAGAGCATCGAGCTCTGATATCACCACTGTCACACCTCGTTCCATATAGAATAGGACCGGTGACTGAGTTAACACATGTTAACCCAAAACCTTTCAGGATCATCTGATACAGTAACCACAACACAACATACACACATGCACACAAAGTCAAGCAAATCCTATATTTCAGTGAAAGTCTTATATGTATATACCTGTAAATACCCCAATACTCTTGATACCCAAATTGTATTACATAATACATTTACATCTGGGCCCGTAGGCGTGATTTATATATAAGAAAGACAATTTAAACATCCAGAGCACAAATGGGGTAACATTTCTAAAATAATAAAAAAGAATCCTGTGTAAGTATCAATGTTGTTGTCCTGCAACACAACATTCGCATGGGCACTCAGCCCTAGCTCCTCAGTCAAATAACCTATAAGATCATCTAAAACTAGTATACATGTGGGATGAACTCACTAGCCTAGTAAGTGAAAAGAAAGACCAAACAAGCATATGCAATACAAATGAACCTATATGCATATAGTTCATTTTATTATCTTAGTCCATATAGACAAAAGTTCTAAGTCATAGGTCATGTGCTACTCACAATCACAGTGCACGTATACTCCAGGTACGAGCCGTGAATCTCATCTAGCGATACGCACATAGGGTTACCAGAGAAGGCCAGCTGTGGGTATCAAAAAAGTAAATTGTTGTTCCTCAATGAATTAAAGTAAATTGCTATTTCTCAGTGACATTAAAGTAAATTGCTATTTCTCAGCGACAATAAAATAAAATGGGCCTTACCCTGGATTAAATTAAAAGCAGTATGATTGGCCTTCTTATTATATCACTAAAGTTATCAACAGTCCTAATGATCAGTCAGACATATTTCTGACCGCCACTGTTGGTACACAACTTTGGGCTTCCCCCCAGTGATATACTCAACACCTAAACCCCTGCTGGGAAGGGTCGTAGCATAGGGATTTGTCATTCCTAATATGAGATAGTACGACTGTATAGTGCCACTACGTCCCATTCCATGGGCCACCAATGCATAAATGTCCAAGCCGACTATAGCATATAGTCTAGCAAAGCATCATATTCAATATTTTAAAGACATCCATCTCATATCATAAGCAAGAATAGGCATTTAGCAATTAATGATATCAGCATGTCAAATCATAAATGAATTTCATAATGCACATGTCAATGCATGTAATGGTACTCGTGGATGACTAGTCTATATAATAATGATATGATGACATGGCTAGTCTACAACCACAATGAAATCATGCAATGCCCTCTTCCTATGTACCTGGTTGTATACGAAGATCACCTTTAATAAGAGGAAGCTCCAACGTGCGATGATGTGAGTTTCTAGTACAACCTATCATAAAACGAGTTTGGTTTAGTATATCTCTACTTTACGCTCATAACCAACTAGGTATGATGATCTCAATGTGTTTAGAATCACTAAAGAAGATTACCCAATAAATTTGGGCTCAATTGGGACCTAAGAAGTTAGATTGGTGGGTCAAATGGTGGGTAAGACACCTACCAGTCCTTACTCGTTGCTTGACCCAGGAACTTTGTTGGGATCGATGGGCCAGGAACGACGGGCCAGGTCACCCACCGGTCTTGCCCACCAATCAAGCTAGTAGCTCTGCTTGGACCGATGGGCCAGGAACGACGGGCTAGGTCACGCATCGATCTTGCTTGCAAGTCAAGCCAACAGCCCACCTAGGATAGACTGACATTGGATTGGTGGGTCCAACCATTCCCAGTCACCCACCCATCAGAATCGAGATTTTACTGTTCTCTTCCATTCTTCATCCCACCTTTGGGAAATCAACAAAAGTATTCGACCATATTCTCCATAAATCTAAGGCTCCACATTATGCTTCCAACCTAGATCTAAGGTTGATCCAAAGTCTTGAGCGTGGACCTTATCTCTTTGCTTAAGAACACCTCAAAACCCCAAATCTTCTTCTCTTTAGCTCAAGGGGTCAACTAATGCTTTACAAATCTTGCAAGTCTTCCTTTAAATCCTTTATAAATAACATATAGGACCTTTATTAAACCTTAGGTTCACATTCTCAAGAGAAAATAACAAGATCCAAAGGATTGCTACCCAAATCGAAGGGTTTCACTTAGCGTTTCATAAGGGTTTAAGGAATATGGACTTTACTCACCTTAAATCGTAGATCTTGAGATGAGGATCATTAATCTGACGTCAAAATCGAAAGATTCAACCTCGGCAATGCACACCGAGCATTTTCTCCCCCATTTCTTCCTTCTTCTTCCCTTCTCTCTCCTTCTTTCTCTCTTCTTTACTTTTCTCACCCACCGTATAAAACAATAAATGTGGAGAAAGAAAGGTAATAAATTCTATTTATAGTGGGGTCAAAATATCTAAAGATCAGAGTGGTAAGTCACACTGGTGGATCAGGCTTACTTATGACCACCCATCAGTAGGCCAAAACTTAGATGAATCATTGAGATTTTTGATGCCAAGCCCCTAACATGTATTTCACTCTCGGTAACTTATTAACACACGTACTTGGCACAAAATATGGCTACATAACTTTATTATGTGTACATGACCTAGTGATATGCACAAGTGCACAGCTTGGGCACACGGACTTCTCTATGCACCGAATCCAACTCGTTTGACCAACCTGAGTTCAGAGTCACCCTTGCCATCATGTTTCATAAGGTACCCACCTCGGTTCGCTCGGGTTTAGATCCTATAAGATCAAATTGAACCAGCCAAAAAATTAGACTGGTTTTAGAGAGTAGGGTATCACAATTTTAGTCATTTTTAATGACTGAATCTAAAGACACATTGTGCTTAAAACGTGTATAGCTTTGAGTTGTGAAACCAACACAACTTGAATCAGATTAATCCTGTACGAGGAAGTTATGACTGTTTTAGTAAAAAAAGTCAATAACACCAAAATCCAGAGGCCTGCCAGTAACTACCGGATTAATTTTGGTTCCCTAGAACTTTTCAGTCTTTTGGCTAATAGAAGCCAACCGGTAACAATTGGACTTTTTCGGTAAGTTATTAGATGCCTTCCAGAAGGTTTCTGGTTAACTGGATGGCTACCGAATGACTTATGGAAAATTTTAACAGCTATATTTGAATATCCAATGGTTTTATTCATATTCCAACAGCTATATTCTTCCAATGCGTACCTCATATGGTAACTATCGGTACCGGTCGAGACAAAAAGTATCCGTTGGACATAATTTTTAACTCCTTCTTAAATATTTTGTTATCCATTCTAGACCACTAATCACCCATATAAACACCCCACTTCTGGCTCATTAATAATGAATTAATATGCAATGTGAAATTTTTGTAAAAATCTATTAGAAAAGGTATTTGGCAGGCCTACAATGCGAGATTCCATTGAAGGAAAATCTCAAATTTTGCACAAACAAGCAATGAGATAAATCTGAGAAAACTAGTAAATAAAATAAAAAAACTGTGAACATTGCACAATAGCTAGATTGTAACCTAATCTAAGATTTTGAAGAAATAAGTTTTGTGAAAATCCCCACGAAGAAGTACTTGGCAGCACTTCATTGCTGCCATACTAGGGATAGCAGTGAGTTGTGCTCAGTAGAAGTATGATAACAGGAAACAAAAAGTCGGAATGTAAATACATAAAAAAGGGAAAAGAAGAGGATTTACTCCTACAACTTGTTGTGAAGATTGTTTTGTGGCTGCAAGGGCATTTGCTCAGATTTAGTAAGTGCAAGATCAAACTGATGCGTAGTACAGTAATAGTTCCTTACGATTTCAGTGCACGAATCTCGATGGCTTGGACTATGGCTCTCAGATATATGTTCGTAGGATTTTTTAGGTTCTCCAAAACATGAGAGGGGTCATATATTTATAGATAATAGGCTCTTTGGCCACCAAGGCAAGCATGAGCAGCTTCCAAATGAGGATGTGATCTCCTTCCTTGCTTAGAGAGAGATTTAGGTCTATATATGGGAAGTGTATATTCCCAAACGATGTAAGAAATTAACACATTTGTCACATATGTTCCTAGAGTCTTCTAAGGTCTTCTAGTTACCTAGTATGTGTCTAGGTACATGTATTGGGTGTTAAGTATCATATTTGATCAAGATATGGTGAAAGATTCACCAAATCCCTACAAAATCACAACAGTTAGGTTGGCACAATATATTCTTTGGATGACATAGTTGACTTTTTGCTGATGACAATCTCGATGCAAATGGCATTAGACAAAGTGTGTTCGACGTCGGCCTAACTTAGTACAAGTCTGGATTGAGTTAACTTAAGGGGTCTGGTCTAATTGGGGTTTTGACTCAATTTAGTTTAAAACCATCCTATGCTAGCATGGAAGTAAAAGTACACTTCCTTGGTCTCATACAAGAACTCAACCATAAATACACAGTCTCTCCGTGCCTTAGAGGGTTCCCAACTCATTATTGCATAGCCCTTCTATGGTGTTTACAAAATGCCCCTCTTTGGATAAGGCTAGGAAACAATTGAAAGACAAAGAAGTGATTCTCCGATAGGACACTTCATCCGTTGAGCAAAAATTTTTGGTATCGTGCTCAAGGGTACTGATAAACAACACCATATCGGTTAAAACATCGTCAAAAGAAAAATCCAGTGGTGTATGTGTAAGGCCTCGGTGTGACTTGCACCTCCAACCGGTATATATTTTCCATTGTAGAATAAAGTGGTAGATGCGTAGACGGACCCTACAATCTCAGATAGCTGAAGAGGGATGGTCTTAATTGACACATAGACATTGTTCAAGGCCTTTAACACTGTGCTACGGTGCTCTAGTGAGGCCATTAGAAGTCCCTGAATAGAAATTCTTGCTTGGGTCTTCTTCAGTTTCTTAAGTACTTCAGTTTCGGGTTCTAGATGATTTATGGTATTGGATCCTTTATGCTTTTGCCTAGCTAGCCACATTCAATCTAGGTGGTTTAAACACCTTGCTACTCCTAGTTTCATTATTGTTGTACTCTATAGTAGAATTGAATACAACTCTATATCGAATCCTGAAATGAGTTCATCTATCTCCAGATCATTGTCAATATAGATCAAGCTAATGCTAGGCTCGCTTAAAGGTTTTGTTCTTATGATTCACCTTCCCATCCTAACATCTATGACCAAAGACGAAGCTAGTACGGCCGTATGTTTCAATTGTTGAATGCATTTAGGATCGACAGCTTGGGTATAACCAGAGGGAGGGCATCTCGTTGTATGAAGTAATGGTCCCTGGATATGTCTAGGTCACTAGCCATTGCACCAAAGAGTATTGACTTAATTTTGGTTACTCGTTCATGGATCCTTTCGGTTTGCAGAAGGCAAGTATCCTTCCAGTTCTCAAATATGTAAATGATCATATGGATTTTGTCTTTGAGGCATTTGTTGTCAACCTTCAATGCACTTCATTCCTTAACCAGTGCGATGAACTCTTATCTATTGCAAGTGTCATAACATGCATCAATCTTGTCTAACTCAGTTTTGAACTCGACCATGTTAAAGAGGGTATTCTCAAATTTTTTGATATTGTCCTCTTCTGAACTGGGAGGGCTTTTGGCATTAGTGGGACTTGTTTTTCCTCTTTGGCATCACTACCGATGTTCACTATGCATACGTCCTTAGATAAGAGTTTTCATATTGCAATAGCGGTGACATCTAAAGCCATTTCCTTGGTCCATTCCATAAGAGTTGGGTCACTTTGTCCTTCAATAGGGTTGATAGTGATTTCGTATTTGTTATCATCCTCATTGTTGTACTAGAGACAATTGACCGCGTTGGAATTTCCATCATGTGTTGGAAGTGGGTTAGTTACCACATTAGGTTGTGACTTGGTACGAATCATGGATTCTTCCTTATCCAATAGATCTTGGATAGCATGTTGGAGCATGTAGCAGTTGTTAGTTGAATGCCCCTTTTGTCCATGGTAGTCTCAAGATAGTTCTTCTTTGTACCGTTTAGGAAGCAGATCTGACAATGGTCGTAGCGGAAGTTGGGTAAGTTAACCCTCAGCTTGGAATTTTTGGTACATTGCTAATAGTGGCATAGCTAAAATCGGCCAATGCTGCAAATATAGTGAATGACTATGTAAATATGTAATTCTTGTAATCTCCAAAAAGGTTCTTGACCACCATATGGACTTGCTCATTCTCCGTTGATCTATCCCACATAAGAGTGGCCTTCGCCCTAAATCTTGCTAGGAAAACGATAAAACCCTCATTGGGCATTTGTCTTTTCATTTCTAAATCTTTTATAGTCATTTCCATCTCAGTATTGTAGGAGTATTAGCTCTTATAGGCCTTTTTGATGTCACCCCATGTGTAGGTCTAGGAATTATCAAGAGACATGAGCCAACGTAAAGTTGTGCTAAGGTGAATTGAAAGGCTTATCTGAGTTGTTTGTCAGAGAATTGTTTCACTTTGAGTTAGTTGATGAAATCTTTCAGATGGACCTTAGTGTCTCCTGTACCGGTAGATTTTTTAGATTTCCACTTGAATCCCAGGGGTGGGCTAACATTTGGAAGGTAGATCCTTTAGTTTTGGCAATTTGTTGCTCAATGGCCTTGACACCTCTAATGGATTTCTCATATCATTTCACTTTTTCTCGGAGTGCTCTCTCTTTAGCCATTTTTTCTCTAGGATTGAGTGCTGAATCAGTGTTGACAAATGTGTCCTATCCAGATGTCCCTCCATTTGGTTTGTTAACTCGTGTTGCTCGAGATGAAGATTGTTTAGGAACCACATTGTGTTATTGATTTTTGAATGCCACAACTAGATCTTCAACAATCTTCTTAAGATCGGGTATCTCAGATCAAAGCTAACTATTTTAGAAGCTCCCTCGTTGGCACTCTTGGGTAAAGCTGGTGATGACTTAGGTAAGGGATTTGAAGATTGACTCCTGACCAGTCTAGAACCTTTTCTAACCAAGGCGGGTTGATCCAATGAATAAGAAATGGTGCCTATAGAAGAAGTTGTACCCTTGTTAGACTTTGATCGGACTAGCCAAGCCCCTCGATGGTATGCCTCTTAGCATAGGAAATAATGATGCACAAACAAGGTTCACACAACACAAACCGTTCCAAGTCTCTTGGAGGGAGAGTCATTCACCCAAAGTTAGTAAGATTTAAAGTCCTAGGTGTATCAATCTATGTTTGGAATGAATATATGCAATTGATTGTCAATAGGTCATAAGGTTCCCTTACTACAACAAGGAGCATCGGATATACCTCACACCTAGTCTTTGCCATCGATGTTCAAATGGTACGTTGATGCATCCCTTTAATATACCTGAAGGTAGTGGACTAGAGGGTTATGAGTTCACTATGGAGGCCCTGCGGACCTTCATTCTAGTCCCATGTCTACTTGTCACGTGAGTGGCCATGCATAGTGCAGTGCAAGTGTGTGAAAGTGTAATGTATAATGCTTGTTAGTTACAATAGAACCCTAGCAAAAATTGCATTTGGCAGACATAGTTCGTAATTAGCCAACGTCAGTCAGTGTGCAAATAGCGTCAGCCAAAATGCTTCTTGCGTCGGCCCTGAGCCAGTACTTCTCTTGCTCAAGTTGACTCAGGAGGTTTGGTCTAATTAGGTTTGTGTCAAAGCCATTAGCCATTTGTTTTGAAAATATTTTTGTTAATTTTTAGCCTTCCTATGCCAAAATAGAAGCAAAGGTATACTATCTAGGGAGAGTATGTAGCCTCGATCGTTAATACATGAATCATCCGTGTCTTAAGGTGTTCCTTTCTCATCATTCAATAGCCCTTCTAGCGGTGAAAACATGTGGTGTCTACAAGTGGCTCAACCATGCGGTAACCGAGCTACAAGTGGCTCAGACCTGCGATAGCCGAGCTACGGATCCGAGCTATAGATCCTATGATTTGGGGACAACTGATCTACGGACTACTCTTGGTCCATCAGTCTTGAATTCTGACTGATCAAACGGTTTGTCTAATGATCTAGCCTTGACACACACGGTTCGAACTGTGGCTCCACGTGTCATGGTGGCACTGTGTCTATATTTTTACCATAATAGATATGTTACTTATCGTGTTACTTATCGCATGCCCTGGTGAGTTGTGAAGGAAGCTTGGGTATGTTATCATTTACCAAAACATGCACTTGGGTTTTGAACTCTTCCATATCTGAACCTTGATTTTTGGGATCATCCATTTCTATCTCTGATGGAGTCGATTCCAGAGAAATGCAAATTAATCTATCTCTGAACCTAACCCAAGACGGAGATGGATCAATCTTATATTGCATCGATGGAACGGCCGATTCCAATTAAATGGGCTACCATTAGACCAACTGAACTACAAGAAATCCAACATCTAGATTTGACCTAATACCCCCTTTGGTTGATTCCTATAAAGAAGCGGCATGCATATCATGCCCAAACAATTTCACATAACAAACATCCAACCAAGCCAAACCCAAACAAGGTTTAGTAAGTGTGGGCACAAGATTGAATGAGTTCAACATAACTTGAGCACTGGGACCCACACTAGAACCAGATTGGTTAGAGATGTGACAAATAGTATCTAGGCCAATGAAGTATCGGATTGGCTATAACACAATATTACAGTTAATGTGTTATTTCGTAAGCGTTTGGGTTCTATATCCTTACATGATGCATGATGGTTTAGGATCTTGGACATGAGGTTTCCCCTCGTCAAAAAATCCCAATCTGCTGTAGATGTAAAAATTATTACCCAAAGATTCTTGGTGATACTGACAATTTATGATATAGAAACTGAAGGATGATTGATTGATTCTTTATGAACAGCCATCACTTTCACTTGAATATACATTCATTACTTTTGATGGACGAAGGGAACAACGATGATTACTCAGAATTTGAAGGAGCAAGAGATGAAATTACTTCACTCTTTTACACTATAGAAGTGGGGAAGGGGAAGATAACAGCCAAGAGACTTCAATTCACGAGAAGCATAGGCTTATTGTATCACTACTTCGTTGTTAAAATGAAACTCCTGCTTTAGTCTTTCTTAATGAAGAACTCATTGATGGTAGGCATAATCTGCGGTGGGCGCTGGCGTACGAACTTGCGGAGACTGTGTTCCGCATATTTCTCACCTTCATCCGCGTTCTCAAGCACTGCCATTGCACGGTTAGCTTTGTTGATCCTGCATAGGTGAAAAAAAAAAAAAATTCATCAAAGCAATTCCAAGCAGGGGTTTTACTTTTTAGTAGAGTATCGGAACAGTATCGGTCTTAACTAATACTGATCCAGATCACCCATATTGGATGGATGTTGGCCTTTACCGATGCCAATCTGATCCAACCCATTCTGCCAATCCGATACTGATCCCTCATTCCATGATTCCAATTTTCCATTGGAAAATTTTTCTGTTTGGTTCTGAAAGCATAAGGCTGAGAGAATAGAAAGGAAAGGAGGATACCTGACTTCAGGGTTAATGAGAAGGTTCCTAGTGAGCTGGAAGACGCACATGCCTGTTACAAATGTCAAGCAAGCAAGGAGAGGATACACCTCGGGTCTCATCCAACGGCTTGGTGCCATTTGAGTTCTGAAGAGTGAACTGTGAAGCCTGGCTACCACAACTCCCCTTCTACCTTCTCCTCTTGCTTCAAGATGCCAAAATCAAAACTAACCAGTATATGCTCCTTATTTGCTTACTATGGAGCATGGAGGGAGACTGCTTATAATGCATAGCAAGAGATGTGCCTTCCCTATTAAATTTTCCCACTTTACCACTTTACCAAAACCAGGGGCTCACTCCTGGTTTTGAGGTTTTCCTTTTCTCTTTCCAAGTTTGATTTCCTTCTGATAAATGTTTCTAGACCAACATTCCAATCAGAAAAAGAGAATTTTTCTAATCCCACTTTCAATTTTTTTCTTTTTTTTTTTTTTTTTTCTTTTAATCCTTCAACCACACGTTAAAAAAGATAAAAGAAATATTTAGGTTGAAAATTGACTAGTACTTGAAAAATTGAAAATTATAATCCAACGTGAGAATCATACCTTGGGTTTGTAGCGTACTAGTGTAGTTGTTCTGTCATTTGGAAGAGTGATTGGATGATTCTTGCTAGTAAACATTTAGGAAATGATTTAAATAGTTTCGATTTTAAATTCCACCATATCTCATCTAGTCCCGTGAATTATTTATTTACACTTTATATTATTTTTTCACCAAATCAAATTTAATTGGGTTGAAACTTGACTTGTAAGAAAGGTATCATAGTATCTTCCTATCGAAAAAATTTCGGCCACACATGATTTGCCACTTGGTGATCTTTGCCACCTTACTTTTGAAAAATAATTTTTATCTACTCATAATGACCTTGACATGGTTTTTGGCAACGGTAAGTTATATATCATGGAAAAAATAATTTATAATGACAATTCTGTTTCATCGCTGCAAAATATAGTTTTTTTTGGACGAATATATAACTACCACCATAGAATATTGTATTTGAGAATGGATGCTGTTGTACACTAACAGAAAATTATTTATTATGATAGAAATTTTATTACTGTTGCAAAAAAGTTCCACCTAAAATAGCATTTGTTGTTATGATAACTCTTTATACATTTCGGGTGTGACTCATCCAAAAGTCATATAGTACACTAAGAGATGTGTCTATCTCTAGACACACCCTTGTCCTCAATGTTCTATGGTGGAACATGGAGACTGAAAACAAGGATTTTAAAAACAGTACATACATGTCCATAAAGGTTGCCAAGTTAGGAACAAACTCCTGAAATTTCATCATTGCTTTTCCCAACTAAATTGCAATGGCTATGTGAAAACTCTTTTCCTATTAATTGATATTTAAGTCCACTTCAATTCTGCTGCAGAAGAGATTTGGTTACCCCTATTCCTACCATATATTGTTTCCATAGAATGGAAGAACAGCCCCTGATGTGTAGTCGTGATGAAGGACGGACGGTGCTGTGGAATTCCTAGACTTAAAAAATCCAGGGCGACATTTTTACAGATGTCCGGTCAATGGAGGATATCCTAAGTCTTTTATCTGGGTGGATCGGTAATCGCAGACTGTAGATATAGGGACGAGTCAATTATATGAAAGTGTTAACAACACACCACTGAGTTTGGCCACTCTACAGCCAGCCTTTACCTCACACTTGCACAACCAAATACTTGTGGACCAAATGTTATTCAACCATTACTATGGAATAACGATCTTCTTTTGCATTTGCGTATTGATGCTGTCGTGCTATATCTTTTTATGTAACAATTGGGTTAATGTGTAAAGTTTATACTTCTTTCATTTCGACATACTTATAATTGTCTTTTGTTCTTTCCAATATAAGCTATATTATGTTATTGGCTCCTTTGAGTATGTTTTGAGCATTCATCTAAATGTATTTATTATTTTTACATTAGTTTCCAATTCTAATTGATCTAAACTTTTTAGATTGTATGTGAATCTTTAACTTAAATTGGAAGAGAACCTGGGTATTATTGTGTGACTAACTGCAGGTGAACCACAGGAGAATGCCAATACTAGTGATTATTGGGTAGCAACAGTTTTTTGCCACGAGGGAAGGAATGACTCTACTTGCAAGTTACCCGTGTTGGGACAACTGAAAAAGTTACAAACCCCTGAAGAAGTCAGTGCAAGTCTTCTACCATTGAGGAGAATCAACTAAACCATAGTAGGGAAATGCACTAAGGTCTGGCCCACAGACTTATACAGTCCCTAGAGACCATTGATGCAGCGAGTTGAAGTTGTCCCAACTATATCGGGCATAATTGATGTAACACCCTAAACCGGAAGCAGCTGAATTCAGTGTCAGGACCTAGCTGGCACAAGGGTAATATGCTATCTTGTTGTACAACAATAGGAGAGGAAATGTAATAGATTCCCTGGTAAGGCTAGAGGTATTATATGGACAAAAATGAGTGAGACTGCGAGGGTAGTGGGCCTCGGATCCAGATCTGTCATCCCCCGTTCAGGGGAAGGTGTCTCTATCAGATTTGGGCCTTCTCTCCTCTCTCTTGATATCCTTTGGGGTGGATAAGGAAAGTGTCATGTGTGCTTTTGCGGGCCCCGTGCCATCGTATCATCGCTCGAAACTACGTGGAGGCCTATTTCGCAGGTGTACCTGGTTCATCATAAAGATGAGGTTTGATGATAGTCCAATACGGGGGATTGGGATCATACAAAAAGAGTGTAGAGTTGCCACCTATGATTGTGGGCCTAGGACCCAAGAGTGGGTCCGATTCCTGAGGAAAGGGCTCAGAAGTTGGTCTGGTCCAAAGATTTAGGGTAAGAGTCAGGTTGTAGAATTGGGAAGGTGTTAGGAACCCAATCTACTTGGTTTAACCAGTCTTTCTACTAGATGCTTTAAGAACGAATATTTTCCATAATTATTCCTATTCCGTATGCATGGCTAAATTATCAAGCATATGTACATTAAATAAAAACAACTATTTATGTACACTAAAACAAGGTTAATTAGATATCTATATTATGCTTAAATGAGAGAGATTATATCTGAATTTGACCCTTGTTTCGGGTCAAGAGGGATGGGCCCCTGATTGATACTGATTTTTCTTGTGGATTCTCCTGGCTCGGGGGAAGATGGTCTTGAACTCCAACTTTCGATTTCAGGAGATGCTGATTGTGGTAATTTGAGGACAGAGGTCTGGCTTAGGATTGGTTACTTTTGGGCTGTTGACTTTGGCAGAGCTTTCACTAGGGATGAGCTACTTTCAAAAAAGTCACGTTGGTACTTTGGTAGAGCTTCCACTAAGGATGAGCTACTTCCAGGAAAGTCGGGTCGGGATTCTAGCAGAGCTTCCGCTAGGGTTGGCTACTTTCGAAAAAAGATTATGGTGACACTTTGGCAAAGCTATCGCTAGGGATGAGCTATGAGAGGGCTAGACTGAGGTGGCACTCCGGCAGAGCTTCCGCTGCGAAAATGGCTATTTCTTGGAAAGAAATAGATTGACCTAAAAAATAGATGGAAGATACCCAAAGCCCCGGAGGACACTTTGAATATCCGAACAGAACTTTGGATCTTGATAAAGATCTCTTCGTAGACCCGAAGAACCTCAAGGGGGGTGGGATTTCTACTTTTGATAAAAACCAAGAACACTCAAGGATGAAAGCTAAAAACATACTATTTTTGGTAAAAATGGATTGAACTAAATAACTTGGATTGAAGATCTTTAAAGTCCTGAAAAACACTTCGAAGATCCGAACAAAATTTCAGATCTTGAGGAAGATCGCTTCGAAGACCTGAAGAAACTCAAAGGGGGAGGGGAGAAGAAGAGAGGGCAGAGCTTCTCTACAAGAATGCTCTTAAGGAGGCTTTTGTGTATTTTTTCAATGAGAGGGGGGTATTTATAGTTTTTTCCAACCAATAAGGTGAGAGCACACATCTTTACCCAGAGGATAATAGAAGGGCACTCTCCCTATTGTCCAATGGTATATTTCGAAGTTTAAAGAGATTCCTTCTTCACCCAAAAAGGTGAGAAGATATCTTCTTGCAAACTAATGGGGCGAGGACACACACTCTTTACTCAGAGGATAATAGGAGGTAGCTCTCCCTATTGTCTAATGGTATATTTCAAAGTTTGAAGAGATTCCTTCTTCACCTAAAAAGATGATAAGATATTTTCTTGCAAACTAATGGGGTGAGGACACACATTCTTTACCCAGAGGATAATAGGAGGTAGCTCTACCGATTGTCCAATGGTATATTTCGAAGTTTGAAGAGATTCCTTCACCCAAAAAGGTGAGAAGATATCTTCTTGCAAACTAATGGGGTGAGGGCACACACTCTTTACTTAGAGGATAATAGGAGTTAGCTCTCCCTATTGTCCAATGGTATATTTCAAAGTTTGAAGATATTCCTTCTTCACCTAAAAAGATGAGAAAATATTTTCTTAAAAACTAATGGGGTGAGGACACACATTCTTTACCTAGAGGATAATAGGAGGTAGCTCTCCCGATTGTCCAATGGTATATTTCGAAGTTTGAAGAGATTCCTTCTTCACTCAAAAAGGTGAGAAGATATTTTTTGAAAATTGAGATTTTAGCAAAAAACCCGATTGTCGGGAATACTTTTTGAGAAAATACAAAAATGTCAGAAAATCTTTGGAAGTGTTGGGAATGACTTTCGAGAATGTCAGGAAATATATTTTTTGAAAACTGGGATTTTAGGTAAAAAACCGACTGTCAAGAATATTTTCTGGGAAAATACAAAAATGTAAAAAAATCTGCAGAAGCGCCAGAAAAAGTCTGCTGGAGTATTGGAAAGGATCTTTCTCCAAAAATGGGATTCTAATAGAAAATCAGACTATCGGTGGGATTTTCTGGGAAAACACGGGAGAGTCAAAAAAATATATTTTTGTCCAAAAATCCATTTTTTGGGAAAAAACCAGGGGAAAAATCTGGGCCCTAGGTAGCCCTCTACGGCTCTGCACAAGGCCGTAGGACACTGCACAGAGCAGCAGGGATCTGTATAGTGTCGGGCTGGGTCTGTCGGTGTCGGATTGGGCTAATCGTGTTTGATCAGGGTTTAATCAAGGTTGGTCGGGATTTAAACAGGGCTGATTTAAACTAATTAGGGTTGATTGGGGTTGGGTTGTGTATAGGTGTAGGGTTTTGTACAGAGGTGATGCCCATGTGTGTGCATGAGAATGTACATGCATGGGCTGGGTTATGTGGGTATGTGCACGGGTGTGCACGAGGTTGTCGGGCCACTTCTAGGAATAATTATGGGAGATCCGTAAGTCCGATTTTGACCCACCATAGTTCTTTGCAATCATATTTTCGAGTACTATCCATTCATATGGTCACTTTTGACTGAATTCCTTCGTACATATAAAGTCAAAATTAGGCCCTCTTTCTTCCCGCATTGGGTTTTTAGGGTTTTTGGGTGAGTTGGGGGCTGTCAGGGTGAGACTACCACAGTTAATTGCATCTTATCAACTAGAAGTGAAGATTCGCGTCCATCATCCAAGTATCATCATTGCTGGGGGAGGGTGAAAAAATTGGGTGTCTATAGAATATCCCTCTTTGGCCGAGGCCTGTGCCAATAACCGAAGGGCAAAGAAAAGAACGACCACATTTTGTTACCTAGAGCATGTACTGCCGTCATCTTGCTCAACAACGACAGAATTGAGAATGTATCAAGTAATATTTTCTAACTATTCATAGTTTATAATGATACCTGATTTGCCAATCTTGGATGAATATATATATATATATATATATAAATATTACACATGTGGCATGTTTTAATGAGATTGCTATGACCATGGTTTTATGGATTGTAGTAATATAGATGAATGGTAATGATTGTAACATTGACGCTCTGAGGCACGGTGTGGCTGAGAGGGAAAATCAGGTACTATGGGCTCAGAGGTTGGTATTATAGTGATGGCCATCAATGTGTGATTGAATGCTATTGATGCATGTAGATTGCATATGGTTAGGATTCACAGACCTTGGTGCTACACCCCTTGTCAGTAGGGGTTAGGTACTGGCTAATCCCAAAAGGTGTTATGTTATTGAGAATACCATATCCTCAGTACGACGTCCTGTACTCAGAAGAAGATATAGCAAGGGTGACCGATGTGTAGGATTTCGAGACCGTGGCTGTTTGGGGTTATTTTTGGAGGTTTACGAGGTGATAAATGTGTAGGATTCTGGGACCTATAGGCTTTCGTTTGCATCGAGCTTGTATCCTTGTAGCTTAACTTACTGGGGAGCAAATACCACCTACATTGCGTAGCACCTATACCAGATGATGGACCTAGTAATAGAAATAGAAAAATAATATACTAAGTGGATTCATCTGCATCATATCTGTATATGATATGGATTTCATCATTTGTTGTGTGAGCTTGCATGCACACCCCTCACTGGGCTTGTGAAGCTCACCCCTCTTTGATTATTCTTTTTAGGTGGTGGAACCAATGCTGAGGCAGGATTGGACTTCGACGACGGTTGTGAGGCTTGTGTCTATAAGACACCAGGTTGCTGATGGATTTCACTACTGTTTCAGTTATTTCTTTTGATGTATATACTAATGAAAATGTAATATGTAAATATTACACTTGTGGGTTATTTATAATGAATCTTGTATTTCTATAATTTATCACCTTAGTGCTTCACCAGTAATATTTCTATGATTTTATTAGCGTACTCTGATTGTAGTTGCGACCTTGGTAGCATTTGTAAAATTAAGGTAGTGCATCTGTGATTCTAGGTATAGTAGGCTGATTGGGTTGGGAATCCAGTGCCGTAAACCTTGGCCTAATTTGAGGTAGCTAGGTGTGATAATTGACCTAGACCGATAGGAGTACCGTGACAAAATAGTTTAATTGGTCGTGGGGCATGGGCCCGTGCATCTTGGACCACCTCTAATAGCTGGTACAACTTATAGATGGGTGGATAAATGGGTAAGATCACCCCTAGGTGGGCCCACTAGTGCCGATTGAGGAATTAACCAGTAATGGGAGAAAACACATTTTTTTCCCAAACAGGTCTTAGTGAACTTAAGTTACCATATAAAGAGTTATTAGCAAAACCCATTTATTTCCGAAATGGCCTCAGTAAACTTAAGTTACGATATAATGAGTTAATAGGAAAACCTATTTATTTTCCAAACAAGCCTTAGTGAACTTAAGTTATTCTATAAAGAACTATTAGCTCATTCATTTCACAACAACCGTTTGTAAAGGCAAGAGAGGAAGAGAAGGGAGAAAAAAAAAGGACAGAAGAAGAAAAGGCATGGAGGAGAAAGAAAGTTGGAGCAAGGGAAGGGAAGCATATCCACTTACCCATGCTAAATTAAAGGTGAGTACATTCTGTCCCTCTACCTTTCATTTACCCAAGCTCTCTCTCTCTCTCTTACCCTAGTTTTTCCTACTAAAGTTGAATTAGGATAATCCACCAAATCCCCATAAAAACCTATATTCTTAATTAAGCAATTAATTGGGGGATTTGGTGTAGGAACCCTAGATTAGGAAGTTAGAATTCTCACAAATCAAATTAGAGACCCAACCTATGAAAACCTCAAATCGAATGGGAAGTCCTTCCCATGTTACATAGCTCCACCCTAGTGGTGCGGTTCCCTCCGCCCCAAATGGCATTATTCTCTCTGCCCTTTGTGGCGTGTAACCCCATATCTTCCTGCTTCCTCCTCTGGGTTTTTTTTTTTTTTTTTGCCCAAATTTTTCCACCATAATCCTTGGTAGTCTATCAAGCGGTGATAGTGATAATACCAATGACGACAACAATGCGTTGGAAGTGTACCCGCTTCCTCTCAAACTGCTCCCACCTGCACTAACATTAGCCCCCACTACCCAACGTTTCCATAGCCAATCTATCCCCTCCCCTTTTTTTATTGTTGCCTTACTAGCCCTCTCCCTCGAGTAAAATGCTTGGAGATTCCCATTTGTTGGGCCTAGTCATCATTGTAGTGGCGATGCGCTGATTGTTGTTGTCGTGATCTATGCCAACTTCCACACCTCCGATGACCACCTCAACCCTATCGTCTCTTTGGGACTTGCCATAAGGGGTCACATCACCATCTTCAGATCTGCCCTCTACTAGATCAATCAGTTGGTTGCTCCCATTGTTAGTAAAAATGGGAACGCAAAAAAAAGGGAAATGGACGGTATGGGTTTTAAACAGTAAAATTTTGGAATGATACGTTTAAATAAACGGAGAACAGTAAAAATCAAAAAATTAACAGTTCGGGTTTTAAACGTGTAGATTTCAAACAAACGGGACTAAAATAATAGTAGTATACTCATATAAATTAAGGAATTATTATATGAATATCTGCATCTAGTGTTCAAACAACTACAATATCTAACATTAATGCCTATACATCCTATGTCTCATTATAAATTTTACGACATATCATTGAATATCATCCAAAATCAATTCTAAATTCATACACCACACATGCCCTAAGTCTTATTGAGCAATGTGACTAGGTTATGGTGTTGTTTATTATTTGCAACATAGTCAATACACTCTCGAAGTGATATATGTTCAGTTAGAGTTAGGAGTCATCACTTTAGAAATATTTTTCAACAAATACGTCAGTTTATAGATCAATTTCGGGGTTCATGAATTGAATTTGAGTTTATAGCCCGTTGCGTTAGCTTCAAGTTAGTGAAAGAATCAAGTCTATGAAAGTTCCGAAGAGATATATTATCAATTAAGTAGACATTATGTTCAAAAATCAAGTTTTAAAAAACGCCATAAAAACGGGAACGTGCTTTAAACGTGTTTAGAATGGGAATGCTTGAAGTTTGCTCTTTTTTAAGTATCTTTGGGAAGTATATGATAAAACGTGTTTTGAATAGTAAAAGAATAGAAACGCATTTCAAATGGAGTTTTAAACGTGTTTTTGCTAACACTGGTTGTTCCTTCACTTGTTTTTATGCTTTGTAAATACCTCATGGGAGGACAGATTGGAAAGAAGAATAAGAAGATCGTAATGTCAGTGATGGCATGGGTTCAAGAGCTAGCTTCTCCTGCGTAATTCTCACCACCAAGGACCGTGAAGGCTTATGCCTCTGGCCCTCTTCATACACTGATTACTTCATCCCTTCCACCTTTTGGAAGAACGGCATCGGTGATGTTCTTGCTGATTTGGCCGACACTGCTAGGAGATTGGCATCGATTTAGGTGTCTACTTCTCACCCTGGGATCGTCACAAGACCTCCTATGACAGGACTTATGTGTATTTTGAGCACTATATGGCCCAGCTGTTTGAATTTATTATAGGATATGGGGAGATCATAGAGTATGGTTGGAAGGTGCCAAAGGAGATGGAGATGAAGGTAAAAGAAGCTAGGATTCAGAAACAATTTGAAGACCTTAAAGAAGGAAGTTGATAAGCTGCAGAAAAAGACCTATATATCACATCATCTCCTCCAGTGATTTGTTGAAATCCAAAGGGAAGGGGGTAGGCACTCAAGCAAGCAAGAAAGAAGATGCATCTACTCAAGAAGATGATAGAAATATCATTGATGGAATTCTAAGCTATCCATTCAACTCAAGAATTGACCCTAGATATGAGAAGGGAGGACCTTCTAACGGTGTGAAAGTTAATGAAAAAGGTTTTGTGAGAAATCCAGTGAAATTTTTGAAAGAAAACAAAGGAAACTCACAGGTACAAAGGAATACAAATAAGACGGTGGATGGAGATGGATTCACAAGGGCCAATTGTCAGATCCAAACAAAGGTTGAGTTTCAGAGGGTATTACTTTGGGTGTAGTAGGTATGGGCATAGATTAGCTGATTGTAGAAAACAAACCAAACCTACAGATGTTACTAGCAAGAATAGATTTTCCCCCTTGGCAGAGCTTACTATTGAAGGCTATAGATGTCGCAAGATGGGACATATAGCAAGAAAGTGCATGACCACTCTCTCCTTATAGAGACAGTATAGAATGAATACTAGAAGACAAGATCATAGATAGAATGAAGGTGACAAAATGCACAAAGAAAAAGAACCAATCACAATAGCTAAAGCAGTGTGGATCAAGAAGAAAAGAACAGTACCAATAAATCATTGATTGTTCAGACAGCCTTTAAAGTAGACAATAGACTATCACCTTGGATCATTGATAGTGGGTGCTCCACCCACATGAAAGGTGACAAAGCAAGGTTCTCAAGTAAGAAGACAATTGCATGATGGGCTATGAAAATGAGAATTGGTTATGGCATAGTAGGTTGGGGCACATAAGTTTAAAAAAACTTGTCCAAGTTGAGTAGATAGGAGGTAGCAATGAGAGACTAACTCAAAATCAAGTCTCTCACAAACCATGTATGTGCACCATGCCAGAAAGGGAAATAGACCAGGGCCACATACAAGTCAAAGAAGCACTATACAAGTAAGGCTTTGGACTTGATCCATCCGGATCTTTGTGGGCCTAAGAAGACAGAGGCATCAAGGGGAGAGAGGTACTTATCTTATTCATTGATGAATGTATAAGGATGGCATGTGTTATGTTTCTCAAAGAGAAAACTGAAGCTCTAGATTGTTTTATGATTCTAAAAAAGAGGTGGAAAATGAGTTGGTTGAGATCTGACCAAGGGAAAGAGTTCACTTGGAATGTATTTTTCAATTTTTTTCATTAGCATAGCATTTGGATATGTTATTCTGTAGCCCATACCCCCCAACAAAATGAGATTGTGGAAAGAAAGAACAGGACCATTCAGGAGATGGCTAGAACGATGATAAATTGAGAATAATATGGCAAGAAAATTATGGAGAGAGGTTATCTTCTTACGCCTGTGCCCTAATCCGGTCTAATTTGAACTGTTGTGACAGGTCTCGGATCAGAGATCGAAAGTACGATCGGATTTTGGCTCGTGGCTGCACATTGCCGAAGGGGTAGAGATGACCCCACATGTTTGTGCATTTCATGCCTATCTAACTAGAGTGGATTCATACCTTCAGATCCCAGACGGTAACTGACCCGACTTCACACACTTGATTTTCGACACGCATCATAATTGACAAAAAGCCTTGGGCATGTCCGAGGGCAACCACCCGGGCAAGACCAACTATGGGACAACAAGCTGTCAAGACAATAAGCAGTCTTGACCACCAGAAACAAGCCACCGGAAGCAACCTGGGCATGAATTCGGTGCCTATTTCCGGTGGGTCCATAGGTTGCTGTTGAGGTCCTGATGCCCGTGGGTCCCGCCACTCACATCGTAAATGGTTTCGGATGATCCCAAATCATCCTCCACAACTTCCTCTTGATGTGAACACCTTATGGACCTAAATGTGCAGGTCCTCGTGCCTTGAAACTCATTTTACCCCAATTGATTCAAAAGAGGCCCAAACCAAACAGACCCTTAGGCCCAACTTAAGTTATAAGTTGGAATACTCATTTCCCTTGTGCCCAATGTAGGAGAGGAGAGAAAGAGGAGAGGAAGAAGAAAAAAAAGAAGGAGAAGGGGATTGAAGGCCTACCTTGGTGCCAGCTACTGCCTTGTTGCCAGAATCGCTGCCGGAGGTAAGTACAACCTCCCATGCTACTCTCTCTCTCTTCATTTTGACTTAAGCAAAGCTAAGAATGGATGGAATCTTGGTGTACACACCATGTTAGGGTTGTAGGATGGGTGTTCTACCCTCGCAGTGTTGTTACCGAGCTCGAACCAAGCCTGGTGAGCTTTGGCAACATGTAATGCCAAAAGACCAACTAGGGTTTCAACCGTTTGATCGACGTATCTCCCAAATGGCTTAGTGGAAATTGAATTTTCTTGGCTTAGAATGATGCTAGGGACATCCCCTACAAACTCCATGGAACAAATCTCGACAATCGGGCCTGAGCCGAAAAGCCCCAAATTGTTAGACTACCCTGTACCTCTATCAGAAATAGTCCACAGAATCCACTGTGTCTATTTCTGGTGGCATATTTTTGGTGTACATGGAGCCTAAAGTGCTCTCTATCACCACTATTGGAAATAAGTATGATATTTTTGGTGGAAATGCCCTATTTTCGGTGATTGTTTATGGTGACATTACTGTCATTGGGAGACAATGTCTGTACATTTTGGGGTTGACTTGTGTAGGTCCCTTCTGATGTTCCCGATGTGTACTGATATACGATTCCCTGTGTCTAGGATAGTGATGTGCACGAGCCCCAAAGTCAGAATTGATTTGATTGATCGGTGGCCTTACTTGAACCCTAAACCAAACAAAGATTAACAAGGTGAGGGATGGTTGTTTTATTTTTTGATTGTTTACTTATTATGGAATTGTTCCCATGCGTAGATTTAATATGCTTAATTAAATTGCTTATATGACGATGGTGTTTATCATATGTTACATTCTTATGGATTTTATAAGAACTATTCATTTATATGTATGACGGGATCCGGTGTGGCCGAGGTGGTACCGGTATCGTGATCGTCGTGTGTTTGGATGTATATGTGTGTGTGAGACAGAATTTGGCGTGGCCGAGGTGGTACCGATGCCATGATTGCCGTATATATGTTGCACTCATGCATTGATTATGTGCATTAGAGTTAGTTGTAGTTGTGGGTTACACTTTGTCGCCAAGGTCTCACTGGTATCGTGTACCCTGAGACTACATTTGAAAATGGATAAGCTTCGTGGTCGAAGTTTTTCTAGTGTTGCGTCATCCATACTCAACTACTATTTGCATGGTAGATTAGGTAAATGGTCTCAGGCTATACTTTATGGCCAAGGTCTCTCTGGTATCGTGTACTTGGGACTGTATTTAGAGATTAATTACACTTTGTGGCTGAGGTCTCTCCGGTATCGTGTAATCTATACTAATTGTATCATTATGAAGGCATGTAGTAAATATGTGGTTAGGTATCACTCCCTATGCTATGCACCCTTACCAACTGGGGTTGAGGTGTTGGATAACCCATTGTGGTATGTTTGATGAGCCTTTTTAAAGTGCCACTCCCGCGATACGATGTGATTGTTGCCAGAGGCGGGAACCTGTCTGGTGTGGTCGATGTGTTATCGGTGCTGTGACTACCAGGAGGGGGTTATTAGGGGTTTGCTAGGTGACCCATTTGCATACGGGGACCGACAGGCTTCTAATCATGGCTAGGGTTTGTATCGTTGCATTGTCGATGTCATTTTCGAGACGAGGGATATAACCTAATGTGCCATAGTAGTATTTACCAGACTTAGTTTGTATTATTAGGTGGATAATAAACAAATGAAATGCATCATGAACATCATGGACTATGTGTTTAATTTTCACAATCATGTATCATAAATTATTACTGCTATGATCTTGCTTAGATGTGCTTGCCCCACCCCTCACTGAGCGAGTTGGAAAGTTCACCCCACGTATACACCCCTTTTTAGATGATGATACAAGTACCGTGGTGCCAATGGCAGGTGACCCAGTATTTTTTAGGTCGGAGTATGGTGTGAGCAACTGGTGGATGCCAGAAGTGGAGGAGCACGATCAGGACTGTTCTTGCAATCACTGTGCTTACACTACACTGTGAGATTGTACATCACATCTTGATACTTTTGGATATAGTTGTGGATTGTATATTTTCTTGAGATAATAGTATATGTCATGGATGAATGTAACAGAATAACTCGGTTATTGCTATTATATTACCATTAGATGTTTTCCCATTTTATTTATAAATTCCGCTTCTATACTCTGATTCCGTTGCTTCTTTTGGTCTGTGTTGTCAGATTGTAAAAATGTTAGAGTACTGCTATTAGAGATCCTAGTAGGTTGTAAGATAGGTACGTGTCTTACTCACACCGCCGGTATTCCTAATGATAAATTAGGTCTACTGGGAGTGGGGTGTGACATATCTACTCTATATTACATATATAGAACATGTGTCAATTAATACCAAATCACTCAAAAAGCCTCCTATGAGCTTTGGTATGGAAGAAAGGCTACTGTGAAATATTTGAGTTTTTGGTTCAAAATGATACATTAAGAGAAAGAAGGATAATTGGGAAAATTTGATGACCATCCAAATGAAGGAATTTTCTTTGGATACTCCTCCAAAATCAAGGTCTATAGGTGTTTTAATAAGGGATTGTAAGGTTGTAGAAAGCTCTGATGTGAATATTGACGAGCAACTGCCTCACTTTAAACTATAAAGGTAGAAGACCCATATTTTGATAAGCTTAATGATGACATGGTAAAGGCTCCAAAACAAGATGATGATGACACAGATGGTCAATTGACACAGAGGCTAAGAGAGATGGTAGACCTAAAGACACCTCAATACAGAAGAACCATCCTTCCCAATAGATCATTGGTGACCCAAGTGCTAGAATTCAAACAAGGAAAACAAAGAAGCCCAAGCAGATGTTTTCTTTGTTATCATAGATTGAGCCCAAGACCATTGATGAGGCAAGTAGACAAGAGAATCAGGTCAAGGCAATGAATGAAGGCCTAAAAAACATTTGAGAAGAACAATACATGGGAGTTAGTTCCCAAACTAGTAGACAAAAACATCATTGCAACAAAATGGGTGTGTAGGAACAAACTAAATGAAGAAGGGAAGGTGGTAAGGAACAAGGCAAGACTTGTCTGCAAGGGGTATACTCAGGTGGAAGGGATTGATTTTGATGAAACTTTTACCCCAATAACACGCTTGGAGTCTAAACAGATGTTTTTAGCATTGGTTGTACACATGGGTGTCAAGGTATACCAAATGGACATCAAATCATCTTACTTATATAGAAATCTTGAAGAATAGGCCTACATTGAGCAACTATAAGGATTTTAATTTGGTGAGAGTCTTGATGCAGTATGCAAGCTAAAAAAGGTTCTTTATGGCTTAAAACAAGCCCTCTAAGCATGATAATCTAAACTTGATACTTATCTTGTTACGTCCCATTCACATAGAACCGGATCGGTGACCGAGTTCCCGGAGGTAACCCAAAAGTCACCAGGATCATCTGATGCAGGAAACCACAATACAACATGAAACATATGATATGGAAATATAATTAAATAATTCAGGGGAAGACTTGTCATATATATCCGTAAATTCCCCACTTACTCTTGATACCTAAATTATTATACATAGTATATAGGATTTATTTCTTTATATGTCCCAATTGGCCATTGATTGGATTCAATTATAGAAACCCAATATTTGATTTGATTGCCAATTCGCTTAGATTCTATTAAGGATACCCACCATATTAGTTTGGCTGCAAATAGAGAAGATTGCTCTCTAATTGATTGGCCTACCTTAATGGGAGATAGGAATTGTGTTATTAAAGGAGACTAGTTCCCCCCTTGTATGATTATGTACTAATCTCACCCATTAGAGAAGTGCATTGAGAAAATACTAAAGGGAGAAACCTACCTCTATTGAAGAAAAAGAAGGTTACTCATTCGTGTAAGGATGATATCAATGGCTGCGTCAAGCTCTGCTAGAAACAACACACCACCGACGGTAAACGGTATGCCATTTCCTCCTCTTGCATTGAAATGGTTCATAGTGTATTGGCAAGATCCTTATTATGATTTAGGAATTATTATGTTATAAATTCTATCAGTGGTATTAGAGCTTGGGTTTTCCAATTGGTTATGGATCGTTTTAAAATTAAGATCAACCATAAAAATATATTTTTTATTACAATAATGTCGGGTTGGCCGATGACCAGTCGAAAATCGGTCGCCACTGGTCAACTTTCTGACATTTACTAAAATATTCTGACAATATTCTATTTTGTTAAAAAAAAAAAAACTTGTATAAACTGAAATAGAAATCAGTTTATGAATCTGTTTCTGTTTCTGTTTCTGTTTCTTGAAACTTTTTTCTATTCTCTATTTCTTGAAACAGTTTTTTGTTTCTATTTCTATTCTGGAACAGTTTTCTGTTTTTGTTCTTTGTGTCTTAAAACATGTGTTTCTATTTATTTTGTGTTCTATTTATGGTAATATATGTTTTCTATTTCTGTTTATGAAAACAAACATGTTTATGTGATAGAACTTTAAGTAATAAGAAAACACATATTAGGGACATAAATTTAACCTT
Source organism: Macadamia integrifolia (assembly GCF_013358625.1). Taxonomy (NCBI): domain Eukaryota; kingdom Viridiplantae; phylum Streptophyta; class Magnoliopsida; order Proteales; family Proteaceae; genus Macadamia; species Macadamia integrifolia. Next base: position 22,381,955 of record NC_056561.1, on the reverse strand, counting down.
TTAGTAACAGATTGTTTTTATATGACAGAATCATTAAATAACTGCTTCCGTTGTGATTCTATATTCATTTTACATCTGATTTTGATTCCATATTTTCTTATGTTTGCTATTATGAAAGAACTTTAAGATAACATATTTATGACTCTAATTGCACTAAACTTTGGAATAATTAAATTAATAGTTTAATGATGTCATAAATGATTAGATGTTGAAATTTTATGGATAAAACTAAGAAAATTAGTGATTCGATTGCCGTCAAAGCAGATCAATCATGAAAATTCAAAGTGATTGAACTAAAAATAATCGTATTCAAACATCATTAAATAAATGACATCATAAAACCATAATTTAAGGCATTAATGAGATTCATATGACTGAGAAGAGTGAGAGTATCCAGAGGTACACACTTCTCTGAATTGTGTTGAATTTAACTGTTAGCCTTAAATATAAATGAAATTTTATCTCATAAATATTGTAATTAGTTTAGGGTATTAGGTCATGCAATTAGGTTGAACGGGAGTATCCAAAGTACACGTTTTATCGTGGTTGTGATGGCCACAATTGTTAACCCTAAATATAACTGTGATAACATCAAGTTAAAGATAATTTTTTAGGACATTGTGATAAATCATTAGTCCAACAGTTGGGTCAAGATGGGAGTGTCCAAAGGCACACATCTTTGCTTGACTGTTTGGATAGATTTCTAGTCCTAAAAGTGACTTCCAACACCTGTCGAGTGAACCACTAGCATATTACTTTCTTGATTCCGAAGGATAGATTGTACTAATGTAATAGGTTGCTCTTTCTAGAATTACAATTCTAGCATTATTGAAAATCAAAGCATTATTGATATTTAAGTATGTATTTATCTTTTCTTTCAGAAGGACCAACACCTATGGCTATCCCTAATTTCGTCCCCATCCTTACTGGCTCAATCTTCTCGGATTGGCATGAGGAGTTGATATACTATCTGACTACTGTCAATCATAACTACTGTTTGCGCACTAAGAAGCCCACTGATCTCACTGATAAAAGTACTATAGATGAGATTAGTCTTCATGAGAAGTGGACCCGATCAAACCAGTTGTACTTTTTGTTTATCAAGAAAACAATTGGAAAGGTTATCAAAGGATCGATCCCTGACTCAAATGATGCAAAGACATATCTTGCTTCTATTGAAAAACGATTTTCTACCACAGACAAGTCTCTTGCAAACACACTCTTGGCCAAATTGGTGAACATGAAATAGAATGGCAGCAGTGGCATAGCTAATCACATCTGTGAAATGGTAAATTTATCTGCACAACTAGCAAAGATGGACCAAATACTGAATGAACCTTTCCTAGTTGGGTTGATCATCAAACCTCTTCCTTAGAAGTTTAAACCATTCAAGATCCACTACAACACAAATAATGATAAATAGGATCTGAATGAGCTTCAAAGCAAGTGCGTTCAAGAGGAACAGAGATTGAAGCAAGCAGGAGGACAAATGGCAAACATGGTGCCATATAAACGTAAGAAGGGAAAGAACTTTAAAGCTGCATCAAAGAAGCAGACATCCAATCCACCTACTGACAGCAAGAATTCTGGCAAAGTGAAATGTTTCTTCTATAAGAAGGAGGGACATCTTCATAAGTACTATCAGAAATGTCGAGCCTAGTTCGAAAAGAAAGGTAATAATTCTATCATAGTTTTTTTCAAACCAATCTCGTTTACGTTCCTTGTAATACATGGTGGATTGATTCTGGTGCAACTATGCATATATTGAATTTCATGCAGGGATTCCTTTCAACTCAGAGCCCAAGTCCCAGTGAGAGTATCATCTACATGGAAAATCGGATGGAGTCTGAAGTTCGTGTAATCGACACTTGCAGACTCGTAATGGATACCGGAAACCAGCTGGACTTATTGGGCACTCTCTATGTCTCCTCTATTTTTAGAAATCTTATTTCTTTATCAAAACTTGATTTTGATGATTATGACTTTATGTTTGGGAATAATGTTTTTAAAGTTTATAAAGACAATAATATAGTAGTTACTGGATATTTATGCAATGGTCTTTATAGATTTAATTTGGATTTCAATTTTGAAAATTCTTCGCTTACCCTATATGTGAATGTTAGAACTAAACGTAAATCCAACAATAATGTTTCCTCAACTTTGTGGCTTAGACGTCTAGGTCATATTTCTAGACCTAAGATGGAGAAGTTAGTGAAGGAAGGTGTATTGCCTATTTTGGACTTCACTAACTTTGGTACTTATATAGATTGCATAAAAGGTAGGCAATCTAGGACAAATAAAGTTACTGCCACAAGGAGTGATGCACTATTAGGATTAATTCATATAGATATTTGTGGACCATTTGACCACCCCTGTATTACTAGTGAGATGTATTTCATCACATTTATTGATGATTACTCACAATATTGTTACGTTTACTTATTAAATGAAAAGTCTGAAAGCATAAATGTCTTTGTGACATTTTGTGCCGAAGTTGAAAACAAGTTGGATAGAAAGATCAAGACCGAGAGATCAGACAAAGGGGTGAGTATTATGGTAGACAAACAGACCTAGGGCAAGTTGAGGGACCATTTTCTCATTTTCTCAAATCGAAGGGTATCACTTCCGAGTATACACTTCCTCATACACCTGAACAAAATGGAGTTACAGAAACGCGTAACCATACCTATAAGGATATGATTCATACTATGATAAGAAACTCATCATTGTCTGAGGTTATGTAGGGCAAAGCTTTGAAAACAACTGTGTATATCTTGAATTGGCTTCCCAGTAAGTCAGTTCCTAAAACTCCTTATGAGTTATGGATGGGAAAGATACCCAGTTTGAGACACTTACATGTATAGGGTTGTTTAGCTAAAGCCAGATTGTATAATCCACATGAAAAGAAACTCGACCTTAGGACCATTAGCTACTACTTTATTGGATACTTCCAATTGTCAAAGGGATTCAGGTTCTATACCCCCAAGCATAGTACTAGGTTTGTGGAAACTTCAACTCCTAGATTCTTAGAGGATGGCGACATTAGTGGGAGTATTGAACCAGGTAATGTGGTATTTGAGGAGTTCTGGGTTACACTTCTAGCTTCTGTATATTTATAATGACATTGTTATTCCATAAATTACCACTGGTAATGATCTTGTGGAACAACAAACTACAGAAGATGTACCACTCCATAAGGACGTTGTCACTGAGAACACTATGGATTTACCTCCACCTCAGTCGGAAGTGTAGGGTAGACCTCAGAGAGTGAGGAAGTCTACTATTTTGGATGATTATATAGTGTATCTCCAAGAGTCTAAATTTGATATTGGAATCAAAGATGACCCCTTAAATTTTTCACAAACTATGAATGATACTGATTCTAATAATGAGTAGATGCCATGAAAGACAAGATGAAATCTATGAGTGACAATAAGTCTGGGAGCTCCTTGAACTATCTTCAGGATCGAAGGCGATTGGTTGTAAATGGGTATTTAAGACCAAGCGTGTGATACCCTACTTTTTAAGCCCGGTCTAATTACATGGTTGACCCGGATTAACCATACAGGACCCGAACCAGAGAGGGCTAAGGGGGGTTCCTTATGGACCATGATGGCAAGGGTGACTCTGAACACGGGTTGGCCAGACAAGTCCGAGTCAGTGCCAGAGGAGACAGGTGTACCCAAGTCGTGCACATGTGTGTATCATAAGGCCATGTACAGATAATGCTAGTATGTAGCCATATCCTAAAGTGCATACATATGGTATACCTTGTGCCGAGAGCGAGATACATGCCAAGAGTCGAATTCCATCAAAATCTCACTTGTTGGCCAATTTTTTGCCCTCAGGTGGGCGCACCCGCCCACCCATGTGGTTACTAGTTGTTTAAGAAAGTATAAATAGCATTATTTTATGTTTTTCAATATCTCATTTATTACATTTAGAAGTTGGTGAGAAGATTAAAGAGGAGAGAGAAAAGAAGGGAGAAAAGAGAACGGAGAAGAGGAAAAGGGAAGGAAGAGGAAGAAGAAATGGATTTAAGCAGCGCCAAGGTTTTATCGTCCCATTCCGACGCCGGAAGAGTGATCCCCATCACGAGATCTACGATTAGAGGTGAGCAAATGCTATGTTTCTTAAACTTTCACCAAACCTAAATAAAACCCTTGATTTGGGTAGAGTTCCTTGAGATCTTGTAAATACACATTGAGATGATGAATCTAAGGTTTGATAAATGGTCTATGTGTTGATTTTGAAGGGCCTAAAGAAGTGTTTACAAGGTTGGAGAAGCATTGGTGATTTTTTGAGCTAAGAAGTGAGTTAGGGTTTTTGAAAGAGTTCTTGAGCAAAGAAGGTAAGATGGCTTTCCAATCCTTAAATATAACCTAGATCTAGGTTAGAATCACCTTATAAGACCTTGAATGTGTGGAAAATGTGATTGAAAAAGCCCCATTTGATTCCCCAAAGGTTGGAGAAAGTTTCAAGAAAAATGGTATTTTTCTACCCTCTCAGGTGGGCTAAGACCGGTGGGCCAAACGGCCCGCCTATGGGCACCCGCCTGAGAGGGTAGGCCCTCGGGGTGGACCGATGGGCCCCGATCGGTGGGCCAACTTGCTCGCCAATCATAGGCGACCCTCGGCCCCCACCAACAGGCTGATCGATGGGCTGACCGGTGGGCCGACCTGCCCGTCAATCGGTGGGCCGACCTACTCGTCGATCAGGTCCGGTGGGTCAATATTGGTGGGCCGACCGACCCACCTGTGAAGACCGGTGGGTCGTGATAGGTGGGCTGTCCGACCCACCCGAGAGGCCCCTAGCATATTTTTTTATGTCCGAATGGACCCAAAACGGACGTGCGACCTTCTTTTATGAATCTAAATATGATTTTGTCATCAAATCTTGTTGGTTTTGACCCCAAAGTGGTGAAATGCTAACCCCATTCACTTATGATAGGTTCACCGAAATTTACGTTTCTCGCATCGGATCTCACCCGTACCGAGCGTGAGTCATTGTACACTATAAGTAAGTGGGGAGAGGACGTTTGACTTTATTTCAAGGCTTGTTTGGCATTCATTCAAATGTATCTAGATTAGCCATATCATCATGCAAGTTATATGTAGTTTAGCCATCCTCATATTATTATGATATGTGTGTCGTGTTTACTTTCTCAATATCAAATGATGATGTGCTTACATGATGAATGATGGAATCATTGTGCATGATGCATTACTAGACTAGATGCCGTAGTCGACTTGAAAACGAGTGCATTAGTGGCTCGTGGAATGGGACGCGGTGGCACTATGCAATCGTACTATGTCATATAGGAGCATGCGACTTAGGATTATCATCTTCCCGTGCTACGATCCTTCCCAACAGGGGTTGAGGTGTTGGGTTACCATTTGGGGGGAAACAGTGGTCACGGTTATCGGGTCACTATGGTGGTTAGATATACGCCCGGCTGGTCATTAGGACAGTCGGCAACCTCGGTGGTATATTCAAGAGGGCCAATCGTACTGCTTTTAAATTGCTGGAGTCAGCATCTTTATTTCTGTCATTTATTTTTATGTTGAGAGCCGGTAGTTGACATGCTTTACTTTTTTGAGTACTCACAGTGGGCCTTCTCCGATAGCCCTACGGGCGTATCACGGGATGGAGTTCTCGGCTCGTACCCAGAGCATACGCGCACTGTGATTGTAGTAGCACTAAACCAAAGACTTAGTAATGCTATTAAGTGGATGAGACTTAAAATGAATTGCATAGCATTTAGTACATATGGATGTGATTGTTGTGTGGACTGTTGTGTGGTCATTCTTTTCACTTACTGAGCTAGTGAGCTCATCCCACGTGTACACCTCTTTTAGAAGATTTTGCAGGTCACTAGCCTGAAGATCAAGGGTCGGGCCCCACAATTGAGTTTTTCGATGAGGAGTGGTGGGTCCCCGAGGAGTATGAGCATAGTACGGATTGCACGTGCGAGGGCAGTGCTACGAGACCGCAGTATTGACACCGTATAGAGTTTTACTTTTTGATTCTTTTGGTGATCCCTTTTTGTGTACTTGATACGTGAATTGTTATTCTTTTTGTGTAAATATCATGCCTGCGGACCCATATGTATTTATCTATACACTACAATTTGGATATCAAGTATATTGGGGGTATTTACAGGTAAATTAAGTCTTTCGCTGAACTTTTGAACGATTATCTTAGTTGTGTGTATGTTGTGGTTGGGTACTGTATCAGATGATCCTGGCAGGTTTGGGTTAACCAAAGTTAACCCGATCACTGATCCGGTTCTGTGTGAACGGGGTGTGACAAAGCATGACTCGAAGGGTAAAGTTGAACGGCATAAAGCCAGATTAGTCGCGAAAGGTTTCACTCAGATGGAAGGCATTGACTACCATGAGACGTTCTCTCCCATTTTTAAGAAGGACTCACTTAGGATCATTTTAGCATTGATGGTTCATTATGACTTAGAGCTTCATCAGATGGATGTAAAGACGGCATTCTTGAACAGGGATTTAAAGGAAGAAGTCCACATGAATCAACCAGAAGGATTTAGTGTACAAGAAAAGGAAAGTTTGGTGTGCAAATTAAAGAAATCAATCTATAGACTTAAACAAGCTTCTAGACAGTGGTATTTAAAGTTCAACCACATCATTATGTCTTTCGAATTTGTAGAGAACACTTTTGACAAGTGTATATATCTGAAAGTCATTGGAAGCAAGTTTATATTCTTGGTCCTGTATGTAAATGATATTTTACTTGCCAGCAAAGATCTTGGTTTGTTAAAGAATACAAAAACATTCCCCTCTGAGAACTTTAAAATGAAGGACATGGGCTTAGCATTTTTTGTTATTGAGATATTTCGAGATAGATATCGCCAACTACTTGGGCTATCACAGAGAGCCTACATTGATAAAGTTCTTGAGAGATATGGTATGAAGACTTGTAGATCTATTGTTGCTCCCGTGATTGAGGGTGATAAGTTTGGTTTGAGCCAATGTCTGCAGAATGATCTAGAGCAAGAACAGATGAAAGACACTCCTTATTCTTCAGCTGTGGGAAGTCTTATATATGCCATGACTTATACTTGTCCAGATATTAGCTTTGCAGTTGGGATTCTAGGTAGATAAGTCAGTAATCTTGATATGGATCATTGAGTGGCTGCTAAGAAGGTGATGCATTATTTACAAAGAACAAAAGACTACATGCTTACTTATAGAGCAACTGATCAGTTGGAAGTAATCGGTTATTCAGACTTTGATTTTAACGATTGCCTCGATAGCAGAAAGCCTATATCTGGTTATGTCTTTCTACTTGCTGGTGGGGAAATTTCTTGAAAGTCCAAGAAACAGACTTGTGTCTCCACTTCTACCATGGAAACGGAGTTCGTGGCATCCTTCGAGGCCACATCAATGGCGATTTGGTTACGAAATTATATCTTTGGGCTTCGGGTTGTCGACTCCATCATAAAGCCGCTGAGACTTTACTGTGACAACGTCGCCACTGTGTACTACTCCAAGATTGATAAGCATTCTAGCAGAGCTAAGTATGTTGGAGTGAAGTACAACTTTGTGAAGGAAGCTGTTCAGGAACAAAAGGTGTTTATAAAGACAAGTTTGATGATTACAGATTCGTTGACCAAGGCAATTGCGCCTAAGCTCTTTGTAGATCTTGTATCTGATATGGGTCTTACTAGAGTTTGAAGTATTACTCACGTTTTATTATAGACACCCTCTATTATTTGTTATGATCATATTTATGGATGTTCCTGATCATTTCTCATTTCTGTCTTTGTGTATACAATTATTACAATATGAATGAGATAATCATTGTTTGGACCGTTTATTATTTGTTTCCCTGTTTAAGAACTAGTTTGGGTGGGATTGTTGATATTGTGATTGTGGAAGGGAATGTGTCGACTGATAAATGATGCATAACCGTCATAGTTCTTATCAATAGTTTCATTCATTCAAGGTATTATTGAATGCAACCAAGGATGGGGTGTTTTGTTAAAGTGGCCACATAGAGTTGTTTTCTAAAATTTTTGGAATCCAAGAATTATCATTTTAACAAACAAATATTTTAACTTGTTTATTCAAAAAATAAACTTGGGTTACTGTGAACTGGTCAAATGGTCCAAGTGGGAGATTGTAAGATTTATTTCCTTATATATCCTAATTGACCATTGATTGAATTCCATTATAAAAACCCAATATTTGATTTGATTGCCAATTAGCTTGAATTATATTAAGGATACTCACCATATTAGTTTGGTTGCAAATAGGGAAGATTGCTCTCTAATTGATTGGCCTACCTTAATAGGAGATAGACATTGTGTTATTAAAGGAGACTAGGTCCCCCCTTGTATGGTTACGTACTAATCTCACCCATTAGAGAAGTACATTGAGCAAATACTAAGAGGAGAAACCTACCTCTATTGAAGAAGAAGAAGGTTGCTCATTTGTGCAATGACGACATCAATGGCTACGTCAAGCTCCACTAGAAATAACACGCCATCGACGGTGAATGGTATGTCATTTTTCTCTCTTGTATTGAAATGGTTCATAGTGTATTGGCAAAATACTAATTATGATTTAAGAATTATTATGTTATAAATTCCATCATATTATATATATACATGTGGGCCCACGGGCATGATAATTACACAAGAAATAACAATTTAAATATTTAGAGCATAAAAAGGGGAAGGCATCAAAAGAATAAAAAAAGGTGATGGACAGAATTGCTATTGTTGCCCTGCAATGGCAGCCTTTGTATGTGCACCCGGCACCGTACCTAAAACCCTTCGGAACCCACTAATCTCCTACTGGAAACTCGTCAGTGGGCCCCGGCTCTTACTCCGCTACAGGAAAACCTGAAAATTATCTAAAAATGTGTGCACACAAGGGGTGAGCTCACTAGCTCAGTAAATGAAAAGAAAGATGCAAACAAGCAGTCACATTTTTAATGTTCCTATATGCATATAATTCATTTTAGACCTATTCACTTAGACAACAATGCTATAACATAGGTTATGTGTTACTCACAACCACAGTGCGTGTATACCCCATGTACGAGTAGCGTTCTTCATCCCTCGATACACCCATAGGGTTGTCAGAGAGGGTCGACAGTGAGTACTCGAAAAAGTAAATCGTGATTGAACCACAGTAGATAAGTAAATCATGACCAAATCATAGCATAAAAGTAAATCATGGCCGAACCACAGCAGAAAATAAATACAGCACGCTCAGCCCTCTGAATATATCACCAAGGTTTCCAACTGTCCTAATGATTAGCTAGACGTACTTCAACCACCATGGCGGTCTGCGACCATGCTTCCCCCCAGTGATAACCCAATACCTAAACACCTGTTGGGAAGGATCGTAGCATGAGGGAAATGCCAACCTAAACCCAATGCATCTTTATGAGATAGTATGACTACATAGTGCTTCTGTGTCCCATTCCACAGTGCACCAATACCTTTGTTTTCGAGTCAACTACGGCGTCTAATCTAGCAATTCATCATTTATCCAACAGATCATCATTATTCAATAATTAGACTAATCTATGCTCATAATCCAAAGCAAGTAACAAGTAATTAGAAATTTAAAGATATGACATGACGATTCATAAATACATCCTACAGTAGACAAGACATATGCATGGAAATGGCATTTATAAATGGCAAGATGATATATAAAATGATATGATGCAATAAATACTCCAAAATAAAATCAACGTCCTCTCTCCACTTACTTATTCGTGAACAAAAATGTGCACACACGGTACGAGTGAGATCCGACGTGCAGAGACGAGGGTCACAAAACTTAACATAGAAAAGAAACTTAGAATACGTCCACTCCGGGACCATAAAACATTGAAAGACATGGTCACGACATGTTTAATCACACAAAGGAGGTTGTTGATGAGTTCGAGCTCGAACAGAGCTCATTGGACTACAGGTGGGTCATACAGGTGGGTAGGAGGACCCACCTGTGCAAGCTACCCATATAGACAACACCCAGACCACACCGACAGGTGCTATCGTCAGGTTGAGTACCCACTGGTAGAACCCTGAGACTCAACCAAGACCGGTGGGTGCTATTGGCGGGTCTAGGTACCTGCTAGTCCTACCCGCTAGTAGGATCCCGGAGCCCAGCCAAGACCAGTGGGTTATATCAACAAGTCTAGATACCCACTGGTCCTACTTGCCAGTAGGCTTCAAAGCTCAAGTAAGACTGGGGGGTCACACTGGTGGGTCTGGTTACCCACCGATGCTACCCACCAGTGTCTAGTATGTTCTACTATCCTACTTCTCATTCTTCACCCCACCTTTTGGGAACCCAAGGGGGTTATTTTCATCACATTTCCCACACATTTAAGACTTCATTCACATGAACACATCATAGATCTAAGTTCAAATCAAGATTTTTGGAAGAAAATTATACCTTTAGTTCAAGAAACCTAAAAACCTAAAATCCTTCTCCCAACTCAAAATATCACAAAATGCTTTCAGATCTTGGTTGCTCCTCCTTTAAAACCTTCAAAGAAATTACATAGAGTCCCTCTTAACTCTTTGATTTGACCACATAAGGGGGTTTCACCAAATTCAAGGGATTATGGCACTTACCTACCTCAAATTGTAGATCTCAAGGTGCCAATCACTTTCCCAGATGCGAAGTGGCGAGGTACGGCTTCAGCAACAAGGCGGAAACACTTTCCCCCACTCTTCCTTCCCTTCTCTTCCTTTTTTTTTTCTCCCTCTTCTTTACTCCTCTCCACCAATCCTTACTGAAATAATAAATGGGAGAGTAAATGTTATTTATAGTTTGGGTCATAAATATCTACTAGGGTGTGTTTGGTTTTGACATTCTATGGCCCGAATCGCATTAAACCGCGATACCGAGTGAAGTAGCCAGTAATACCAGACACACATGACTTCACTACGATGGAAAACCCGAAACACGCGTGATAACCTAAGTTGGGCTTGTTGGGGCTCACATTTTCCCTATAGGTGAGTCGCACAGGAGGGTCGCACCCACCTGTTGGCCAAAGCATGGCCAAACTTGCTAGATTTCGATGGAAATTGGTTCTCAACGAGTATTTCACTTTCGCCACTTGTTGTGAACCAAGTTTTCATCATCATTTACGATAACATACCTTCCCTACTCGTACATAGCCTTATGATACATGCAAGGGCATCGATTAAGCATACGAACCACATCGGGTACTGGCTCAAATTTTTCTAACCAAGCCACATTCGAAGTCACCCTTGCTGTCATATACTATAGGGTACCCGCATCAACCCTTGCCAGTTCAGACCCTGCACGACCAAACCGAACCAACTGAAAAATAAACTGCGTTTAGAGAGTGGTGCACTACATATCTACATCAGTTGGGGATAAGGAAAAGGTTAGTTGATTGTAACCTTTATGTCAAGTCAGAGAGCAACAGTTAATTAGTGACAGTTGTTTACAATGATGAGGTATATAGACAATTTGTAGAGAGGATGATGACCGAATTTGAGATGTCCATATTAGGAGAGTTATCATATTTCTTAGGTTAACAAGTGAATCAGTTGAAAAATGGAATTTTCATTTCACAAGTGAAATATGTTTGAGGAGATGTTGAAAAAGTTTGACATGGAGAACAACAAACCAATGGGTACTTCTATGGTAGTCGGATGTAAATTTAATGCTACTAATGAATTTCCTATAATGGATCAAACATAGGCAGTCTTTTGTATTTGAAAGCGTCAAGACTGGACATATTGCAACTAGTGTGTCTTATTGCAAGGTTTCAAAAAATCCCAAAGAATCACACCTCTTGCGAGTAAAGAGGACTTTTAGGTACTTGAATGGTACAATGGATTATGGGTTTGGTATCCAAGGATGAAGAACTTCACACTTATTGCATTTCCAGATGCAGATTGGGTTGAAAGTATAGATGATTGAAAAAGCACAAGTGGAGCTGCTTTTTATTTGGGTAATATTTTTGTAGCATGGCATAGCAAGAAACAAGAATCAGTTTCACTATCGACAACAGAGGCTGAGTATAAATTTGCAACAGCCAGTTGCACATTGATTATTTGGATGAAATGGAAAATGGTGGACTTTCACATTAAAAGTTGTGATCTAATAGCAATCATATGTGACAATATAAGTGCCATCAACATTTCCAAGAATCTAGTACAAAATTCAAAGTCTAAATATATAGACATCAGGTATCATATACTGAAGGAGAAGGTCATCACCAATGAGGTGAGACTTGAGTTTGTTCCTAATAAGGACTAGGTGGTTGACATATTCACTAAACCACTCCCAAAGGAGACATTTGATAGGTTGAGAGGCAAACTTGGAGTTTATCCTCCAAAGGCATAGTAGGTGGTACCAGTGTAGGGGAGTGCATTCATAGGCATAGGGAGAAATGCTATGCAGAGGAAGTCACCCTTTGTATTTCTTATCAAAAGGGCCCATGAATGGTGTGTATAGCTCAGAGTATGTCGGTGCTTCGCTTCATAGTGTTATATGGAATTGGGTTGCCAACAATTCTAAAGGGGATATTGTTGGGAAACTAGAGGATACTAAGGTTGATTTTTCATTGTTGGCAACATATTTAGTCATATTGCTGTTGAGACAGTAGCTATTGGTGATTTGGAAGAGTCAAAATAGTCATATACAACATGTCAAGGGCATTTTGGTCATTTTATATGTTACAAAGGGACTCGGATATATGAAACACTTTTTTATATTGTATTAGGCGCTTATGAAGCATTTTTCAAAGGCTTGAAGTAGTAGCTCAAGGCTTTTTTCATCAAAAGTTGTGATTTCATAGGATGGCACAATGGGGTCCACTTTAAAGCTAGTTTTGGAAGGCCTAATTGTAGATAATGGGTGGTGATGTCTTCATTAAAAATGAAGAGAATTGAGTCATAGTTCCAATGCAAGTTGAATAGTGTCATTCTAAGTTCAGACGAAGAATTTATGGTGATCCTCATATGGCAGGGAAAAAATGACCTAAATTGAGAGAGGATTGAAGAAGTTCGGTCGACTTTAGGATGATCTCTGCTTACTTTATTTATAGAAACAATTAAATTAATATTTTCAGGTCATAAATGTCATTTTTACAATTTGTTCGAGTCAATTTGGGCATAAGATGAAGTAGTATAAGTTAGATACCCTTTCGGGTAATCAAGTTGGTTGGGAGTAAAAAATATTTCTTAAAATATTCTATTTAGTCATTTGAAGCAGTACACACTTTGGTAAAGTGCGTTGACATCATCATGATATCACCAGGAGCATATATGGATTCGTCACAAGCACCATGTCACGAGGAAATCTTATTATTTATGGATATCCCATTGGAGTACTTTATTTAGACTACCTAATTTTGGAAAGCCATGTCTTGGCCATCTAGACTCTAATTTACGAGTTGTTTTTTGTTACTTGCTCATAGAATAAAGATAACGTCCCTGAAGAGAAAAACTACAGAGAAGAGTTATAGAAAAGGAGAAGCTTCATTGATTTTTTTCTCCGTTTGTGTGCCCATGGTAAAGTGTGCGTTAATCTAACTTATTCTAGAGGTGTCGTTGGCTGCAGGATTATTCTACAAGAGGTAATCCCTAACTGTAAACTTCCATTGTGAGTTTTCTAGGTTGAGGAACCTAGTTTGATTGTAAGCCAATATTGGCCATTGTAGGTAGACATTTGCTTATGTAATTTACATTCAAGTTATTCTCTTAGCTTTATTCAAGTAGGGGCCGGACCGAAAATTATTGTAGTAGCCCCCATTTATGTGGTTGCACACAAACTAAACCAGGGATTGTGAGTTCCTAAATGGTGGTTGCTATAAGAAATTTGTAGTGTATTGTGCAATATATGAAACCCTGGTTAGGGTATTGCACTATGGAATAAGCACACTGTCAAATCACGTACGTTGTTGTCTTGTATGTTGTCTACTTTGTGCAATTGTATTGGAGTTCGTTTGAATACAAGATGGCTGTGCATACCTTGGAGGCCTATCCATTCTGTTGGTTTTGAGGCAAGGATGCACACGAATTGTAGACTGGTAAAATTGGGGTGCCCCAACCAGATGGTGTTTGCGCATTGTGTGACAAGTGGACGGTAAAGATCAGATCTATACATCAGTGCATCAATGTTAGCAGTGGAGTACAGATTCAATGAAGTGCATTTGGTGATTATGAGCAAATATGTTAGAGATCGCCATTGAGCAAGTATATCAGGGACTGTTTCTGGTAATTTTGAAGAAAAATTGTGACCCCGATTCACCCCCTCCCAGTGTCAACTTGGGATCATTACCATGTGTTATCCAAGGGTGCTCCTCTTTCGAAAGTTTCTTAGGTTTGGTGGTTGCCCCCACCTTTGTTCATTGTTAAGGCCTGTTGAGGTACAAGAACTCTTTATCTTTCTTTTTTCAAATAAAATTCACTTGGTGGAAGTGTTTTCTCCACATCCCTTTGACCCAAAAAAAAAAAAATAGTGGAGTTCTAAATAGTTCTTGCTTTAAGGATCAACTTAATGATGTTTTTTTTATTGTTAAGCAGTACCAATACAAAAGTCTCCCTATCAAAGATGGTCTCCTTCCATGGATGCTTCTCCAAGTATGTTGCATGGAGGGATGTAGCTCTTAATTGTTTTCAAAGTGATGATGCAATTTAAAAAAAAAAAAAGTGATGCCGCATTTCTTATTTGCAATTTGGTCCAAAACTTTTTCTTCAGTGATAGGTTCAAGGTCGTATAAATTAGATATAAGTGTTGTTGCAATCTCATGCTTCAACTCCTCATGTATTCTATGCATGGTATTTATGTTTGTTTGTTGGGTTAGAAAAAGGAGGGATGGGGGTTCATTCAGTGCAATATCATCTACCTTTCTCCAACTAAATGCCATATACCCATGCCAAATCGAATATCCAAATGTACAATTGATGGGTCCTTCTCATATAAGTCGATCCCATGCGCTGGTGTTTCCCAGGCCAATAGGATAGAGTTCTTTTACCCTTTTTATTTGAGAAAAGAAATCCTACCTTGCTAGCACAGGAAATACCTAAAGACATGACACACAAGAAGACAACAGTACTCCACACGCCAAGGCACTAAAGATGTTGGCCCACACCCTCTCATTGTTCACATGCGTTGATATTTCCTATGCCAGAAATGCAAGGTTCTTTTTCCCAAATAAGGAATAAAGAACCATAATTTGGGGGGGAGGGAAACATGTCCTGTTGGCAAAGGCAACACCCAGAGACAATGAGCATGGAAAGACAGCATTGCTTTGTAAGGCAGGGTGCTGAAGATGCTAGCACACACCCCCTCATTGGTCCCATGTGCTGGTGTTTTCTGCGCCAACAGGATAGAATCCTTTTGCCCTTTTTTTATTTGGGAAAACTAATTTTATCTTGTTAGCACTAAAAACAATCATAGATAGGGCGCACATTTGCGATAGTCATACAAGATTTGAGAAGTCATGAGCACTAAAGGTAAATTTTTTATTATATTTTATAAATAAATTTGGTCAAGATTATAATAGGGAAATTTTCTTGTACCACCCCTAAAATTCCCCATAACTTGGAGTAACCCCTATGAATGAAAATAATATCTACTACACCCCTAATTTCTAACACCATTAACTAAAAGTGAGAAATATCCCTTTTACCCTTATACTTAAACTCTAAAAAAGAGCCCATTTTCTTCCAAACCATTACATGCTCTCTCTCACTAGGTGCTCAGTCTTGACCTTAGCTGGGCAAGTATACCGTTAGCAGCAGAAGGCCTCAACTACCTTGCATAGATCTGGTGACTCCAGTGTAGCATGACCCCTCTAACAGTGGACTCATTTGCGGCCAAAGCTTGTTGCTTGAAGCCCTAGCAACCACTGGTTTCAAAGGCTTTATAGGAAGCCCTAGCAGCAACTGGAGTAACCCCCATTTTCTTGTCAGTAAGCGAAGAACCGAAGGTAAGTGGTTACGTAGACCTTCAAGGGACCTTCGAAAGGGGATTTTTTAAAAGGGGCAAATCTGTTTGGGAACTTTCCCTTTACTCTCCACATCTTGAAGGTGCATTCAAGCTTGTAGATGCATCCACAATTTTTTCATAACTGAGGGTAGTTCTGTATTGATTCAGAACAGAGTAATCAAATATTCATGACTGTACAAACAAATTTAGAACAGAGCAATCAAATTTTCATGATTTTACAACCAAATTCAGAACAGAGCAGCCAAATTCAGAATAGGGTAGCTCTATTCTCATATGTATTGATTGAGTGCATAAGCTTTATTCTTTATTCTTTATTGTTATGTAGTGCACTAGTTTTAATTCTTCTCATATGTAGTGCTGATTTGGATATGTTTTTGTTACAGACATACCATGTCATTTTGCAGTGTTAATGACTCCTCCGACTCCAAATGTCCATTAGATTATCGAAATTTAAGATGTGGATGGAATAGGAAGGCAGTAGTGAGGATTTTTGAGTCCGTCCAGAAAATGAACAAACTCTACTACTGTTGTCCAGAGTTTCCAAGGAGACGATGTTGTTTTTTTTCATGGTGTTCACCCGTGCAAGGCATTCCTAAAACTATTGCACATGAAACAACAATATATGAAAGGCTTATACAAATGGAAGAACATATGAAGGATGAGCTACAGAAGTTGACTGAAGAAATCCGTACTTTGAAGAATAGCTTGAATGGTTATTGTTGTTTCCTTTTTCATATATTTGAGTGGGTAAAGCTTGCTAGAAGCTTATGAAGGACATATCAAGTTGTAAAGGCCTTCAATATGTAGTTACATATTATCAATGAAAATATGGTTGATTTGGAATTGTTTTGTCTAAATTGTGGAGTGCTCTGTTTACTATCAACATCGAGATAGAAGATGAGTCAAAATTTGCTGGAACTTAAATAAACAAGTCTTGCATCAAATTATTATAATACCATCAAAGAGTAAGGCCATGTAGTCAAGACCAATGTCAAACACAGACCATCCAAAAATATTACAACACCATTAAAAAGTCACTTCAAAATCAATTGTTTACACACCAATATGAACTAGAGAAAATTTCCCAAAATTATAACACTAGCTTGTTCCCTATTTTTTTACTTCCACCATCTCTTTTGTCATTAGCTCTTTTAGCCTTTATCCGTGCTACCTTCCTAGCCATTCTTTCCATCTGCTTCTCTTTAGCATCCATAACAGGGTTAGCTTGAGAAGCTTGAGATCTGGTCACCATTTGGGAGCTTCTAGTTACATCCACATCTTGGTCCATTTTCTTTCTCTACACATTAGGTCACAAAAAATAATTTTTGTTAAGACTATTCTAATGAAAATATAACTTATATAACAATTAGATATTAAAATGTTTATACCTTAAAACCATCTCTCTTGTTGGTAGATGGTCCTTTTTCCTGGTTGAGTGGATCTCTTTGGCAAGTCCTCTTGTTGTGTGCAAATCCTTTGCATATTTCACACTGTAATTGATTATCCTTTTTCCTTATTTGTGAAGGTTCTTCTTCACCAAGCTCTCTTTTCCTATTTTTCTTGGGTCTACCAGTAAGCCTTTTCAATGGTGGAGGATGCCATACATCATTACTTTACAAGCAGCTGATAGATTTTCTAAATTTGGTATTGGGTGAATCATTTCTCTATATGCCATCTTATGTCTCTACTATATAAAATGGAGCATAGTAAGCTTCAACATCACCTCTGATATGCTTGATTGATGCTACAGCATGTTTACATGGAACTCCTGTAGCTTCCCAAACCTTGCAACAATAGGTATTGTTTGTCAAATTAACCACAAACCTTGAATTTCCATCAATGACCTCAAATTCAACATATCCTATTGGGATAGCCTTACAAAATCTTGCATCTTTCATGATCAATGCCAACTTCTTCTTAATGATTGGTGTCACCTTCCCACCATATCAATAGTTTTTTATACCTTTTATCCAGTCTTTTCATCAACTTAGCTCTAATCTCATCAACCAGTGTTAGAGTAGGCTTGTTTCTTAATTCTCCAACCCAGTTGTTGAAAGACTCAGCCATGCTAGTAGTATTATGCTCACTTTTTGCTCTAAAATCAAAAGCATGTCTACTCCACATGGTAGGATTGTTGTTTTTCACTAACCAATCATGTGCTTCGTTGTTGCATTGCTTCATCCTGCCCATTGTTTTCTTGACGATGAATTCATTTAGTGCTCCAGATGCTCTCCAAAACTGGGTCTTTAACAACCGCCCTAAGTATGTGCCCTTGAAATTGTTGTGTAAGTGTCTACAACAATTTCTATGATAAGCATGAGAAAAATCTGAGAAATTATATATGTAAGCCCCTACAAAACAAATTATTCACACTTAATACTCTCTTATTGAATATAGATAAATGCCATATAAATATAGATTTCTTAAAAAAGTCTATTACCTTCTACTTGTCTAACATGAATGTGAGGCTCACGTCAAATTTCTCCACCCCAAGTGCTTATTCTAGGAAATATAGGAAAAATGACCAGCTTTCTTTGCTTTCCACTTCAACTACCCCGAATGCAATAGGATATAGTCCATTGTTGCCATCCACTGAAACTGTAGACAAGAGGACTCCACCATACCTACCTTTGAGATGACATCCATCTAGACCTATAAAAGGTCTACAACCATTAAAAAATCCATCTTTGCAAGCTTGGATGGACACAAAAAGTTTCTTGAATTGTATAGGTTGGGTTAAGTTATGTCTCCTATATGATTAGAGCTTGAATAGGTACCAGGGTTAGACCTTCTCAACAAATTACCATATAGTATATGCACTGACAAAACTCTCTTCACTCTCTCCTTTTGCTGGACTGCATGGTTTATAACACTGTAGAGGATGTACTTTAAAACATACTATTAGTGTAAAATTGCCTTTAGACTCTTCATAGTCATATTTGGCTATGATTTCAGCATGATAGTAAGTTTTCTTGCTATCCACCTATAAGTAACATTCTTGTTCCTTTTTGTAGGTTCACTACTATAAGTGTGCGGTGGACCTAATGTCTTAATCTTGAAGGTGGATTTATCCTTCATACATGAGGCATGTACTCTCCAGTTACAACCACCCCCATTACATATAGCAGTTACCCTGGTCTTTTTATTTTTTGTCCTCAAAATATCAATTCCCTCTTATATAACATAACTCTGAAGGGCAGCTCTAAAGTGGTACATATTATAAAACACAAAGTTTAGAGCAAACTCAACCCTTGTATCTGCATCCTTGTCATACTCTTTATCATACCCTTCATGATACTCATCAGAGTTGTATTCCATATCACTGTCAACCCCTGAGTTACCATCTACATCACTACATCTCATATTGAACTCATCATCATCACCATCACCATAGGCTGAATTACAATTGTCATCATCATCAAACTCATTGTCTTCCTCTGACTCTATATATTCTATGCCACTGTCATCATTAACTTCATAATCACTGTCTTCATCATCATCAGAAATTACATGATCAGCTTGCATTGGCTAACTATCTTCATTTCGCTTACTTTTAGCAAAAGCAATAGTGTTACTCTTAACCTTAGTAACACTAGATGTACTATCACTTCCACCAGCTAAGATACTGGACCTGCTAATAGTTTTAACATTTTCTCCATCAATGGCATTTGCATCAACTCTGGTAGCACTTACATTCTCAATGCTTACATTGCCCCTTCTAGTACCAGCAGCACTTGAAGAAGCTTTGTCAATAGCACCACCCCTACTAACAGTATGCTTCATAAGCCTACTGGTATTACCACTTGGACTTGGGCTCACATTAGTCCTTGTTTGGATATTTTCTCTCTTTATTATTAGACCAGAGTAGCTATTAATGATATACTCTGAAGTACTGAACTTTCTAACATGCAGATCATACACATATACATTGATCCTATCTACATCATCATGTAAAGAAAACATAGTACTAACAGACTTATCATCATCCACATCCATTTCATTCAGATTGGGCAATATACACTTCAGCTTGAATCTTACAGTATGACCTACAGGGATAAACTCTCTAATAACAGTATTGTACACATCTAACACCATTTCTAAGTGTGAATAGAAGCCTGGATCTATTAATAGCTCTACATTCCTTACACAGTAAGTGTAGTGAATTAGATATCTTTCCTCCACTACTCACAAATTTCAGAACCACAGTCAAAATTGAGAAACTGATCACAAACTTGTTCAAAGAAATGGGAAATTGAAAAACCAAGCTAGAATAAAAAGTTGAACATGCATTGTACATTACATAAGTTATAGGGGAGATTTCACAGTCACAACATTATAAGAGCATTATGAGAATATTTCAAAGGAAAAGAAGAAAAAACAAATTTGTCATACAAAAAGCTTTCATAGTCACAACATTACAATAGCAAGCATTGTGCTTTGACAGTCACAGCAAGCATTAAGCTTTCACAGTCATAGCAAGCATTGAGCTTTCACAGTCACAGCAAGCATCAGTGACAAGCAAGCCCATCTACAATTCACATCAAGAACATCAAGCATTGATAAATTTCCCAAAAAAAAAAAGGAAGCTTTTTTCAGTCACAGTAAGCATTGATAATGAGAATTTTTCATTTACATACATTCAATATCATTCAATGAAGTTCGGGTTATCCAAACCCTAAATTTACATTCATATGTGAATAAAAATGCAGAGACAGTAGAAAAACACAGAGATTGAGAGATAGATAGATAGATAGAGAGAGAGAGAGAGGGGGGGGGATTTTAGAGAAAAAATCCACATTGCAAACACATAGAGGTTAGGGCTTTCACCTTGCAGGTAAACGGAGCAGAAGCTTCGTGGTCGTCGTACTGAGAGAGGCTTCCTCTTTCCTTTTGTCCTCGCAGGTAAACGGAGCAGAGGTTATGGCTTTCACATTGTAGAAGAAGTCTGACCAGAGGTTAGGGCTTTCACTAGGTGCTCAGCTTTGTCATATGGAGTGCTTCCTCCTTCGTGTCATCTTCGCAGGTGAACGGAGCAGAGCAGAGGTTGTCGATGCAACGAGCAGAAGTTAGGGATTTCAGTTCGGTAGTTCAGAGCAGTGGTTGTCGATTTTGGGAAAGTTTAGTTCCCTCCCTTTGCTTTACTAATTGGGGGACAAGGGCATTATAGTAACTTTATATACCCATAAGGGTAGATTGGCAATGTAGACAAAAAATGCCTGATTACATTATCACTTGACGTCTTAATCCTAACGGAATGGGTTTTTAGAAATAATTTTATGAAAGTGAGGGGTCTATTGGACATTATTTTCATTTTTTGGGATCACTTTAAATTATGGGGAATTATAGGGGTGGTACAAGTAAATTTCCCTTAATAATATTATATTAAGAGTATTTTTATATGTATAAGTGAGTATGCATGTTGTTATATGTTATTTATTAAAGAGTATGTTTATACTTATATGTGCTATATGTGATGCACTATAATGATCTTATATATTTATATTTATGTATTTTAAGCACTAAAGTCAAGGAAGACTAGTGGGTGGTATCTTGATATTATAAACTTGAGATAGGGTCTTTTTTGGTGAAAAAGAGACTATAGGGTCAAGTCTTAATAAAGGTAATAGTGATTGGGTTAGTGATTTTGCATTTCTATTTTGACTTGGTCACAATGGCATATATGTAATTGATTTTATTAAATGAAAGGTAAAATGGACAGGTTACATTCAAAAACACTTTTAGGTTTACCATGAATACTGATTGGGCAGAAGCGTGCGTTAGAGCTAACTGGTTAGATAACAGGTGGATAAGGGTATGGGTATTTCACACAAATGGGTTAAATACAATTTTATTTTAGTTTCGGGGGTTGAATGCTATTATCCATAATTAGATGGGTACCAACAAAAGAGGGTTTATCACTTAACATGAGGGTAAATTAAAAGGGGTGACCTGGGAATTTCATTAAATTCCTATTTGAGACAAATTTGGGAGATAGTTTCATTTTTCTTGTTCTTCTACCAAGATTAGAGAAAGTGAGATGATGAGAGTGAGATTGTAGAGAAGGAGGAGGAATTAGGAAGGAATAAAAAACAACTGGTTTGTAGTATCATCATATGGGAGTATGATCACAATATTGTAGAGAGTGAACTTATAGGGGCAGAGAAGTTAAACTGGTTAACGAATCTGGGAAGAGAAGAGAGAACTAAGAGGAATCGATCCCAACCAATTCAAAGTAAGGTCAGTAAATCTCACCCATTGCATGTGTTGAACTCAATTTTTCTGTCTGGTTTCAAGTGTTTGAGAAAGCTTTGGGTTTGGTAAGAAACTCATCTATGGTAGGAGATCGAATTTGGGATTCAAAACCCAAATTTCAAGCTCAAAGCCTATTTCTGGGCACGAAATGGCGAGCTGCTTGGCTCTGTCGGTGATCCGGATGAGGAACTGATGGGCACTGGTTGCCTCAGGAGCCATATGGTTCTTGGGCTTTAATAGGCGATGGCTACACTATGAAGGAGCTGGCGTGGGAAGCCAGTTGGTGATTTTTCTTATTTTAAGGGGTTGGACCTTTGGACTCATTGGGAGTTGGAGTTAGACTTCTATAGGGTTGTTTACCCACTTTTGGGTGATTTTTCTCATAGCGTTTGTTTGGCTTGGAATTCTTATTTTTTGAGGTGAATTGGAATTTAATTAAGTCCCCAAATTGTATGGTATGAATGTTGATAAATGGATGTATGTGATGTTATGAATAATGCTTTGAGTAATTGTACTAAATTATGTAGAACCTCACTTAGTTGGGTAAGGAGGAGTGAGTATGTCGTGTGGATTATGAGTTATAGCATACCTCACTTACCGGGGGTAAGAGGAGTGAGGGTACGGAAGACAAACCTCACTTGGTGAAGGAAGGAGTAAGACACCACATCCACAAGGTGTCCATACCACATTAAGTTATGGAATGAAGTAAAGTGGAAGTGTGAAGTGAGAAACGTATATGTGATGATTTAAATATGGTTATCTACACGAGAATAATCTTGCACTGAGATTTTAGTTCTGATGTGTTTCGGGTTGAATAATTAGGTATACTATACTCATTCAGCTGTAGTAGCTCACCTCTAGTGGATAAATTTTCTTGCAGAGCACCATTGGAAGGTGAAGAGATTGATGGCTGAGACGCATTTGAAAAACTATTTAATTTTGTACTTTTTGGATATCTTTTATATATATTTTTCCTCTTAGTCGTAAGAGTGATTGTGAATAAGTGGTTATGAATGTGTTTTTTTCTTTTTTCTTTTTTTTTTCGGTGGAAGTTCTGAATGTGTCAATGCCATCAGCAAAAGAACAACAAAACTTGTAAATTTGTATACGTTGGAGACCATGGACATATGTGCATGGATGAATATTTGTGAAATTCTGCATATAATATTATGATGCTTCATTCCCTTATCTGGGATGTAAGGCTCAACAACACTGCCCCGTATGCCAAGTCACTAAAAATGGTAGCATACGCCTTCTCATTGGTCATGTGCACTAGGGGTATCAACCAGTCAGGCTAGGCCAGTTTTGATCGGGCTTAATCGGGCTTGACCACTTGGAAGTCTTGCATCGTGAACGTCTGTTTAAATAAACGGGTCTATCTTTGGGGGCATAGTAAGGTTTATAATCGGGTCGGTTGGTGTCGGGCTTTAATCGGGCTTTCCTTAAACGGGTCTTAATCAGGCCTTAACAAGGCTACGAACCTATTTAAATCTAAACGGAATTTAAACATACTTACTCTAAAATTATTTTCTTAAACAGGTTGAAGGTTCATAAGTATGTGATGCAAATCTTTAATAAAGAAGAGAATTGATATGAGATTATGGTTGTTCTTTCAAAAAAAAGAGATTATGACCATTACAATTTACAACAAAGGTTAATTAAATCAAATCCTATTACAAAGCAAAGGGTAAGAAAGTTTAATTAGTTTCTTACTAGTAGAGGTAAAATCGAAATTCTATGTAGTATTAAAAGGGTCAGGTTGGGTCAGGCTACAACGAGTTGGTTCAAGCCGGGCATATAAACGTGTCAGTTTGGTTGGACGTCCTACGAGCTAGCTACCTACACCATGAACGCCCGTTTAATAAATGTGTCTGACTCAAACCTGACACGTTTATTAATCAGGCCAGTCCAAGTCATACCATAAACGTGTCAGGCTTGATCGGGCCTCCCAATGCGGGCTTAGAATTGACACCCCTAATGTGCTCTATTGTTTTCTACACCAGCAATACAAAGTTCTTTTGCCCTTCTTATTTAGGAAAAATAATCTTGTCTTACAGGTGTAGGAAACATCCAAAGATAGGGCGCATGTCTGAAAAGAAAACATTTCCCCATCGCTAGGGCGCTGAAGATACTAGTGCACACCCTCTCATTGATCCCATGCGCTGTTGTTTCCTGTGCGCGCACGACAAAGTTATTTTACCCTTTTTATTTGGGAGAAAGAACCTTGTCCGAGTGGCACAGGAAACACTCAGAGATAGGGCACATGAAAAGATGACATTGGCCCATGCACCAAGCGGCTAAAGATGCTGGTGCACTCCCTCTCCCTCATTGGTTTTGTTCAATGGTGTTTCCTATGCGAACGGGACAAATTACTTTTGCCCTTTTTATTTTATTATTATTACTATTAATGGACAAGGTATCCAAAAGTAGAATTGATGGATCTCTCACTTATTATTATTATTATTATTATTATTATTATTATTATTATTATTGGGAAAAGGCTTTCTACGCCTTGGGATTATAAGATACCTCCTCTCATGGATTATGATATTGTTTTTTCAAAGAAGAAAATAACAATTAAATATCAATGTGAGATGATCATTTCACAATGTCCTGTGGGAGAAAAGGCTACCCATTTGCACATTCTATGCTGAGACAGAAAATTAGAGGGGTAGAACATCTTTTCACAGCGTCCTGAGCTTGGGCATCCTTCATAATTTGCATTCAATTGGTAAGCATTTTTTTTTTCCCCCACTTATCCCAATATTAGTTGGAAGACGATTTGTTAGACTAAGAAATGTGGGGGTCTTAATCTTTAGCTTTCAACTCCTATGAATGAAACTCTCCTCTGTAAGAAAGCTTGAGAACTTCTCCAGCCCGATAAACGAAGTCAAAATATTTCCCTTCTACAGATTTCCTCCACGTCGCTTGCCCCCACGATGCTTCTTGGGATTGGAAATCAGTTTTCGGAGTTTGCGATCTCCTCATAAAGGGTCTTTTAATTAGAGTGGGGCACGATCATGCCACTAATCCATGGACCGATCCATGGATCCCTGATGTTACAATTTCCTCTGCTCCATACCCGCTACCTTTGGATGCATCTCACTCTGCTGCAAAACTTATTAATTTTGACAATCATTCTTGGAATCCTGAGCTGGTTCATCGTTGGTGGCCTTGTGAGTTGGCCATAAAAATTTTATCAGTTCCTCTATCACTTAATCTACGCAGCACTAGTTGGCGCCAAAGAACGAACACTAAGATAGCTTAGTGGTGGTAGCTTCAACTTGTAGAGCCGGCACCCAGGGGAGGAGGTCGTGGGATCGAACCCTATCGTACGCATTGTGTGTATATGTTTTTCTTATTTATTCTGTACCCACCTGTGGGTGGTGGGCTGCTGTATCAGTCTCCCCAAGGATTAGTCGAGGTAGCAATGACTATATGTGGGCTTCCACTTCTAGGAGATCTTTTTCAGTTTCTTCCAAGACTTGCTCTCTCTCACTCCTAAAGATTCCAAACCTATATGACAACATATTTGGCAGATCAAAACTGCATCAAAGGCTTGTTTTTTCCTTTGAAAGATTATGCATGATTGTGTTCCTCATTGCAGCAAGTTATAATCCATAAACTGAATAGATCATAATAAATAGATTTTTTTTTTATTTTTTTGGTGAAACAACAATTGATTAGTGTTCTTAATCAAAATAAATAAAAAAATAAATAGATTAAGAACACTAAGAATAAGGGACAAAAACTATAAACAATAAAAGCGTACCTTATTTGGGATCCATAATCAAGCGAAGCATAATAGAAATCCTTGTGATCCACATAGTAATGTACTTCTCCTCTATTCCTCTATGATCATTGGCTAGATGAGGAACATGAATGCACAAGAGTGGAAGCCACAAGAAAATCGGTCTTTTTTTCTTTCTTCTTCTCTCCATAATGCAAGTTGTGAATAAGATAACGATTAGAAGAGGGACCTAGCTCTCTATTTATAGAGTTACCTAGTTGACTCACTCATCACAAGTCTAATGGTTAACTAAATCCCACACTAGCCAGCTCATATTAAGTTAATTAAAGCCTGTATGTCTCACTTAATTGGATCAAATAATTAACCTAATTTTATTAGAGCACAAAAATCCAATTAATACAAGACCACATAAAATATATTCTAACAGATGGATCAAGTCTTGGAAAGCCAGGCCTTCGGGTATTGGGTGTGTCTTCAAAGACATTTTATATCTTGTTTCGCAGAGCATATTGGCATTTAATTCTCTTATGTGGCTGAAGTTCTTGCTATTCAACAATGACTAATCATCGCTCTTTCAAGAAACTATTCTCATTTTTTTTTGGGTGAATGTCAGCTTATTGTTGAAACTAATAATTTGAGAGTTATTAGGTCTTTATAGTCGACATCCTCATCTCAACCTTGGCGCACTACTCATATTATTGAGGATTGTAAAAATCTCGCTACTCAATTTACAACAATTCGGTTCCAACACATATATAGAGAAGGCAATCAAGTGGTTGATAAGTTCGCTTCTCTTGGTTCTATGAATAGATTGTTTGTAATATGGGACACTATTCCCCTCCAGCTCTTCTCCCTTTCTTTTTTTTTTTGGATTCTGTTGAAGGATTGCCCTACCACTCTATAACTATTGATGCTTTAGTATAAGTTTCTTTCCTTAAAAAAACAAATAAATAAATAAATGCAAAAAAAGAGAGCAAGAAACACAGCCTGTCAAAAAATTGCAATTCTTTTTACCATAAAAAATAACAGATAACAACCAAATAACTAAAGAAGAGATATCACGAAGGATAAGGTAATTGATATTTTTAGGCGCGCATCATTTAGCCCGACCTAGCCCGACCAGTTAAAGCCCAGTCTGGATTGGTCCAATTAATAAATGTGTCGGGCTTGAGTCCGACCCATTTAATAAACGGGTGTTCACGGTGTAGCCCTCAAGCCCGTCAGGTTTCCGATCGGCCGGACCAATTACTCGCTCGACCTAAACTGACTCCCTTAAGCCTGATCCCCTTTTTTTCTTATTGAAATCCCCATTTTGCCTACACTATGTCACTACCTATAAACTAGAGTTACGAAACTACTAACACTAAACGGTAAAATGCCCAAGTCTAAACTATTATGAGTTATGAAAAAAGATAGCGGCTCATCTCAATTTTAAAGATGGAGAATGAAGATATTATACAAATATCCACCACAACTTTGAAATTCTAGACCCCAATTTTAAGTTGTTCAGAAGATGATTTTAGAATCTCAATCATATAAATAGAATTAGAGCAAATCAAGCAATCTTTTATCTCAATTTTGAGATTTATGACCTCATTTGAATGGTATTCTCCTTCAAGCCCTTTGAGAAACCAATTTTAAAGAGGATCTGTTTAAGTAACAGGCTTGACCCGACAGCTTGACACCCCTAAGCATCACTCCCAAGGTCAAATGGCATCTTTTCTCTTCTAAAAAAAAAAATGGCCTTCTTTCTTGTTAAAAGCTGTGATCATGGACTCAACATCTGACCACACTTCTATTTGTTTTTTCTCTTATATACATTGCTCGATAGAGTCCCTATCTAAGTACACGAGCCTCTATTTCTTAGGCTGATCCTTAAAATCCAGATTGCACATGAGCATATAATGTATGTCCAACAACAATCATAATCTTATCCTAACTAAATGGGGTCAGCTACATGAATCCAATATGATCATCAAGGTAAGAAAAATATGAGATAAAAGAAGTGCAACAATGAATTAGAAGATGATAAAAGAGGTATGTTTTAGCAATAAAAATAGAACAACTTCCCAAGAACATCCTATAAAGGGTTGGCTATGCTGGTCTTTGTCCTCCACATAGGTCTATTTGTGGTCATACTAGAATCCATCCTATCCAATTGCATATCTTTCCTTACTACTTCATTAATAGTCATTTTAGGTCTACCCCTACCTCTCCTAGAACCCTCAATATGAATTTGTTCGTTCATCTTGACTGAGGCATCCATAGGTCTTAGTTGAACATGACCGTATCACTTAACTAGTTCTCGTGGAGCTTGTCCTGAATCGAAGTGACCCCCAATTTATTTCTAATATAATCATTTTTTATTTTATCCCTCCTGGTCTTGCCGCACACATCCCACGTAACATCCTCATCTTTACTTCCCCAGCTTATTCAAATTACTCTTCTTGACTGCCCAACACTCTGCCTCATAAATCATAGATGATCATATTGTTGTCTTGTAGAATGTTTCCTTGAATTTAACCAAGATACGTTTGTAACATAATACTCCCGACACACTTCTCCAATTCATCCATCCCACTTTAATTCGGTGGGATACATCATCCCCTATGTCTCCTTCTTTGCTAATGATTGACACCAAATATTTAAAATAGTCTCTCTGTGGTAATTCCTGGTCAGCCAAATCCACAACCTCATAACCCTCCTAGCCTAACTAAAGAAACACATTATATACTCTGACTTTGTTCTACTTATCATAAAAACCCTTGATTCTAAGCTCAATCTCCAAAGCTCCAGCTTACCGCAACCAACCCTTTCTTTATTCTTTCTTTCTGAAGGGCTTGCGGTTCATTACATCAAAGATGTTAATCTCTTCCAAAATCTCACCTATGAGTACAATATCGTCATAGAATAACATACACTATGGTAACTTGAACTTGAATGTGTTTCTTTAACTCATCCATAATGGGAGCGAGTAGGTAAGGGCTTAGGGAAAATTCTTGATATAATCCAATCGTAATTGGGAAATCACTGCTTTGGCCTTCTGGTCTTTTCACACTCATCACTACTCCCTCATACATGTCCTTCATTGTATCCACCAAGATATTGGAGCCCCTTCTCTCCCGTAGAATACGCCATTAATTATAAAAACAGATTCCCTCCCAAACTTCTTATTTTTTTAGTTGAAATTCTCATCTGTGATGATTAGGAGGTAATCAGTCACTGGAATTGAGATCAGGTTGAGATGTTCTTCTTGTTGCCTTGCGTAGTTGGCCTTTACCGTCCTTCTATAGAGTAGGTGCTGATCTTTAAAAA